>NW_010412233.1:119972-167211 GCF_000710305.1 Buceros rhinoceros silvestris
ATTCCAATCCACCTCAAAAAATACCCCCCAGCCGCTACCAATAGGGAAATTGGGAGGCTTTTAGAAATTGACCTCAAAATTCTTCCGTTGTCTGTCTTCCTGGACATTGCGTTCCAAGATTAACACTAGAAAACAAAAAACTCAAACTCGAAATAGCATGACAAAAATAGAATTAATAAATATAAATAATATGAATTACTACCATTCAAGAAGATATTTTTTCAAATATTTTTAATAGATTTGAAAAACACGGTGTGCTGGTTTCATATCAGAGCAATGGATTTGTAAATAAAAACAGTGAAATTGTGCACTTGTGGATTTGACCTTCAAAAAGGCCAAGACATCATAGCTGCAGGAGGGACTCAAGGACAGAGTGTTTTCATGGAGAGGCATGGTTCCCAGACCAGTCCTTTCCTGCTACAAGACAGCCAGTAGCTTAACCTAAGACCAGGCTATAGCAGCACAGCTGTTTCAGCTGAAGAAGAGTGAGGTTATGTCTAGACTACAGGAACATGCTATGGTTCCCCCGACCTATGTGTCTGGGTTTCCACCCTGTGCAGTCCACAGCAGGAGAGAAATACACCTGCTTGGGCCTCAGGCTGAGTGCAGGCTACCTAGAAGAAACAATGGATGCAAGATGCCAGTCCCTGGAACATCCTGAAATTTCAAGTGCTATTGAGCATACTGTAGCAACTATATCTTTCTGAAGATTTTACTCTTCTTAGTTATCATTGTCTAAATTTCTGCTGCTGACCTTGACTTTTGCCTGCCATGTATGTATATTATCTAGAATATAAGGAGAACAGAAATATATTAATATAGAACATATGGAGAACAAGGGAAATGCTGAAGGACTGGAGGAGACCAAATGTCACTCCAGTCTTCAGAAAGGCCAGGAAGGACCCAGGAAACTACAGGCCAGTCAGCCTTATCTCCATCCCTGGAAAAGTGATGTAGCAGCTGATTCTGAAGGTGATGTCTAAGCATGTGAAGAAAAAAAACTGTTATCAGGAGTGGTCAATATGGTTTCACCAAGTAGAAATCGTGCCTGAGCAATCTGATAGCCTTCTGTGGTGGCATAACTGGGTGGGTAGATGAAGGAATAGCAGTGGGTATTGTCTACCTCGTCTTCAGCAAGGCTTTTGACACTGCCATGACATCCTCATAGGGAAGCTTAGGAAGTGTGGGTTAGATGAGTGGATAGTGAGATAATTTGGAACTGGCTGAATGACAGAGCTCAGAGGTTGTGATCAGCAGTGTGGAGTCAAGTTGGAGGCCTGTAGATAGTGGTATTCCCCAGGGGTCAGTACAGGGTCCAGTCTTGTTCAACATGTTGTCAATGATCTGGAAGAAGGGATAGAATGAACTCTCAGCAAATTTGCTGATGATACAAAACTTGGAGGAGTTGCTGACACACCAGAAGGCTGCGCTGCCACTCAGTCCAATCTTGTTCAACATGTTGTCAATGATCTGGAAGAAGGGATAGAATGAACTCTCAGCAAATTTGCTGATGATACAAAACTTGGAGGAGTTGCTGACACACCAGAAGGCTGCGCTGCCACTCAGAGAGACCTGGACAGGCTAGAAATTTAGGCAGAGCAGAACCTAATGAAGTTCAACAAGGTCAAGGGTAGGGTCCTGCACGTAGGGAGGAATAACCCCATGCACCTGTACAGGTTAGAGGTTGACCTGCTGGAAAGCAGCCCCACAGAGAAGGACCTGGGTGTCTTGGTGGACAACAATGAGCCAGAAATGAGCCCTTGTGGCCAAGAAGGCCAATGATGTCACTGGCTGGCCAAAGCTGGCCAATCACAGGAAGAACTCTCTCTCTAATCAGCTCCTCTCCCATTCTGGGAAAAGGGGATAAGAAAAGAGATAAGAAGAAAAAAAAGTCTCTGAGGATACTTAATTCTGGGAAACTAAAACTGGTTTAATAACAATAGAAAGATATAATATACAGAACAAAAAGAAAATTAGCAAGTTTATGTAAGATTAGAACTGGTGCAGTGAGGGGCGGGAGTGGGGAAAGGAAAACAGTCAAACCATGGTTGAAAAAACAGCAGCAATAAAAAGCTACCAGTCACTTCAATGGCGGCAGTACGTGGCATGTCTGGGCAGCAAGCAGGGCAGAGCAGTGGTGGCCACAGATGTCCACACACAGGGCTGGGCTGGTGAAGTGATGGCAGGAGAAAACAGCGGCAGCACATGGAGCAGCTGGCTGGTCCAGGAGTGTCAGGAAACAGCACCAGTAGCGGCAGTGGCAGTTAAGAAAAGAGGGCAGCAGCACTGGGCAGCACGGGGTGGGGGACAGCCCTGGAGTGAAGCAGTGGCAGAGGTTGCTGCAGCCAGCAGCACTAAGTGGCAGAGACGCGGCACCTCTGAGCACAGGCAAAAATGATGCAGTTTCTGTCTGCATGCCGTTTTTAAAGAAACCCTAACCCTCTAAAAACTCCACAGCCAGTGAGATGCCCTGACGTACATGGGAGGAGTAATTGGCTAATTGGCTATTTGATGTCTCCGTCAAAAATAAACCAACCCTGTTTACCTTAAACAAGGACAAATGGTGTCCTGGGATGCATACAGAAGAGCATGACCAGCATTCACAGGAGGTTATCCTTGCGTTCTACTCTGCTCTATTGAGATCACATCTGGAGTACAGTCCTGAGCTTCTTGGTTCACAAGAGACAACGAACTCCTGGAGAGAGTCCAGCAGAGGGCTATGAAGATGACGAGGGGACTGGAGCATCTCTTAGGAGGAAAGGCTGAGAGACCTGGGTCTGTGTAGCCTGGAGAAGAGAAGACTGAGAGGGGATCTTATCAATTCTTACAAATATCTAAGGTGCGGGTGTCAGGAGGATGGGGCCGGGCTCTTCTCAGCGGTGCCCAGTGACAGAACAAGGGGCAAAGGGCACAAACTGGAACATAGGAACCAAAATATAAAGAAAACTTCTTTACTTTGAGGGTGACAGAGCACTGGAACAGGCTGCCCAGAGAGGTTGTGGAGTCTCCTTCTCTGGAGATGTTCAAAACGTGCACTGACACAATCCTATATAACCTGCTCTAGGTAAACCTACTCTAGCAAGGGGGAGTGATCTAGATGATCTCCAGCAGTCCCTTCCAACCCCTGCCGTTTTGTCATTCTGTGAAAGATATTTAGAGATTATTATTTACCCTGATTCCTGATGAGCAATGTGCATAATTCTAGTTATTGTTCATGGTAATTGTGTGTACACAGTACTGCACCACAAAGGAAATGTAATTCCTCTTCAGTGGTGAAAAAATAGTGCTGGTATGCCACAGCCTACGATTTCCTGAATTCTGGAAATGATAAGCTATTGTAACTCCAATAGGGACAAAGAAAACTTTTTCACTGAACAGTCAGCCACACTTAACTTTAGAGCAAATTCATAGAAACTGCATTTTTAAAAAATTCCAGCAGTCCTGTTCACAACATAGTGCAGTAGAAAATTTGACCAAATAAATATCTAAAATATGACAACCTGACAGGTACTCCAGCATATCTATGTACCTATGCTTAGGAAACCACAAAAAGTTCAAAATCAAAACACGCTCATCCTGAAAATAATATATTCCAGACACAAACACTAACACAGCCACCAAATCTTCTAATTCAAATAAACTAACACCTTTTCTAATGTATAAATCACTGCTATGAACACATGTTAAAACTAAATACAGACAAACACACTACAATAATTTTTTCCAAGTACGACTCTTGGAATTGTATAAGTCACTGTGGTTTCCAAGAAGACAAATGGCCTGGAAAATGAAAAATAGATTAGTTCTGTGACTAATTGGAGTCAGAGATTGGAGGTCAAACTTGGTTCTGCAGTTGACCCTGGTGACCAGTAAAAGTCCAGCTTGGCTCACAGTACTACTTTCTCTATTTAAGAGTTGTTTACAGTAGAGAAACACTGAGAGTGTACATTAGAAAACTTCCTCTAACAAATCTAAACCACATGCCAGTTCATAGGCAAGTAATAAACTTATAAGGGGCCATGTTGACAGTTTCAAAGCCTTTGGTACAACTCTGCAACTTGAAATTGGAAACATCGTAATAAACGTCTCAGCTTTTAAATTTTGCTGCTTGTCTTAAGATGCCTGAAAAATGTATCAGTTTCATAAGGAGTTTAATCTTCCCCAGTCTTTCTCATCATGCAAATAAAACTATCATTCAGCTTTGAACATATATTGCTCATGTATGAATCTTATGCAATTCTCTAAAGGTCAAGAGAGTTTCACTAGTGGAATATTTAAATAAGTATCTTCAGAATCAGGCCCCCTTATTTTTCAGGCAGAGAACAATATGATATCAATGTAGTGCATTGGCTTGGACATGTAATGGTTGATATTTTCATTGTGTTGCTCAAAGTATTTTGCTCCCTTCAAAAACGTTAAAACCGTTTATAAAGCACTTTTCCTTGCATTTAAAACACATTTCCTTGCATCATGTAACTAGTGAACATAAACTCTGTTTATGAAGCAGCAGACATACAACAGGTTATAAAATTTCTCAAAGCTCTGATAAGTATGTGTCGCTCTAATCAGAGAAAAGTCAAGTTCTTCATGCACAAGCATTATTATTATTGCTTGAATACACTTGTAGCCACAAAAGAGGAAACCATTTCCCATTAGAAAAAGTCATTAAGATAAAATCTTCCACTGCTCCCCAAAGTCTCAAGTAAACTGGTGATGTGATAGGCGGAGGAGCTGACTCAAGAGGGAGCAACCTGACTGAAAAGTTTGGGTAGGAGCAGATGCAACTCTGACTATATGGCAGGGAGAGAGGAAATTGCATGGTCACCAAGTCCGCATCCCCTCATAGGGACTAGGGTAGACCTGTGCTTGTTTTGATGAGTGGTAGCAGTTTCAGGTTTCTGGCTACTTTCCTAGTCTCATGTGACCTATCCAATTTTCTTCCTCTACACCTTACGCAGCCTTTCTGCACATCCCCTCTACTCCCGTGTCAGATGCAAAAGAAGAGCACTGCCTTTTATCTCAGCTTGCTGAAGGAAAGGCAACCACACTAGCTCCCAAGTAGCAGGGCATTTCAGAAAATGTCGGAAGTGCTATTTGCAAATTGTCCCTATTCCCAACACTGATCTATCATAGTGTGAATTCATTTGCTGGCCTTGCCTCCAGATAATTCTCAAAACATTGTGGATTCCATTTTAAAGTCAACCATATCACAAAAATAGCCTTCCAGAAATTGTCTCCCTGAGTGCTGGAAGCTGGGATTTTTCCATGACTAATAAATTCCATGTCTGTTTAATCTATTTTAATTAGATTGATGCATCCATTTTCCCCTCCCATTGTTAAGCATACTGCTACAGTGCTTTCATGAGTACTTCTGTCCTTGTTTGCCTCTAGCTTGGGAATGTCAAGGGCAAGGACCCTTTACTTTCACTGTTTGCCCACACGGTAAAATAGCCTTTCTCCTCCTCCGTCTTACCCAGTGATTAACCCAGAAGTAATTTAAAAAAGAAAGATTTTCAGCACAAAATACATTTATTTCTTGGACACTAAAATGGGCAGACAACTCCTCTTTAAGTTTGTGCCAGTAGTATCAACTGAGAAAGTGCCTGTAATAATTCCTCATACTGCGTTTTCTATGTTTAGTCCACATCCAGGGCTAAACTACAGCAGTTGCTCTGTCACCTGCTGACCACTCTTCAGCCAAGAAGAGGGATTGGGAAAAGGAGAGGACACCCACATGTCAAAATGAAAACAGATTTAATGAAACAGCCAAACTAATACCAAATGTCAATATAAATTATACAGAGACAAGCAAACGTTCAGTAGTCACAATAAACAGGAAAACCGTTCTTAAAAGCAGGAGAAGGAAGAGGAGCAGGAGGAGGAGGAGCCCAAGGAATAGCAGGAGACCAAGCAGGATGTATGACACGACACGACACAACACGACACAACACAACGACATGACAGGACGTGACATCTCATGTCCTCAGCAAAATTTCTCCTCTGTAAAAAGTGTGCTGTTTATGATCTGGGATAAATCTGTGAGGCGTCTCAAGTCAGCTGCCCTGGCTGTCTCAAAACTGCTAATGCCTGCAACACCATGGCTGTCTATCTATGATTCTATCCCAGAGAAACCAGGACATACATAAATTAGGAAATTAATTTATCTAAGCAAACATTCAAGGAAATATATGCTCTCAGACATTTGACTCTCTTGTTTCACAGGCAGTGATGCAGATGAGACAGAGGGGCTTGCAGAATATATATAAATGCAGTTTCTAAAGACTAGAGGTGATCCGATCCTTAAAATTCAGAAAGCCACCCAAGTCATCCAAGCTTCCCAGTAAAAAAAACAAGTTCTGCTTATTTAGGAAAGCCTGTGAGGGACCTACCAAGCCCAATATATTTCTAGCACAATACATATGAAATTCAAAGGAATATTTGCCCAGCAGCGCCACTGGAAGAAATAACATGAATTTACAAACAGATAGATCTTAATGTTACTAGTAAGTTGACAGGCAAATTTTATGTGTTGGCCATGTCCAAGGACTTATCTGCTTTGACAGCAGCAAGACAAAAGAACCTATGGAATGCTAGATTTTATGACAGAAATCAGACAGGCAGGAACTGAGAAGGTATTGAAGTGGTATCAGCCAATATTTTGAACCATCTTTACAGCTCTTATCTATGCCAGCAAATGGAGAGGATGTAGAAAGAAAATTATCTCCATCTCCAATGCAGTGAATGAAAATCACGCGCCACAGTGGCTGTGCAAATGTCCAGCTTGGCTGATCACAGCCCAGGGCTGATACTTTCAACATCATACCAAAACCCCAAAGTCTCTGCAAGTTCCCAGGCCTTTGTACAGTCCTGCAATCAGTCAAGCACTGAAAGAGCATTTCCCCCACTGACCAGATCTTCTCTTCACTCACCCCAGGAAGCACACAGCAGCTAGCCAGCTGTTCTTCTGTGACTGGGATGCAGAAACCAAAATGCTTACCAGATATTCAATAAATTGTTCAACATTTAGTAGGTCCCAGAAGAAGAAGACCTAATATGAAAGACTTTTTTTTTTTCTTCTGTTTTCCCAAGTCCTTCTTGAGTTTCTATTACAAGACTTAATTCTCCCTAGAGAAGTTACCACTTCACTGTTGAAAAATGCTGATTTAGAGTAGGTCTCTCAGCTAACTCAGATAAACTCTACTACTACAGATTAATAGCTCTCTTGGGTAATTTAAAAAACATACTGCTTTAGATTAAATTAAACCAGAATTTTATTTTAATAATAAGAGGGAATAGAAAAAAATAAAGCTTGGCACGCAAATGAAAAAGGTGTAAGGTATCTTAATGCATCCACCATAGGTGATGATATTAAAACACTAAGTTTGGCATAGTATTTAGGAAAATAATATTCCTGTCATCAGATATTTTAACATTTTATTAATGTTATAAAATTCTTTTTGACTAGCAGTTGATGAGACGTGAAAGGAAAATCTCCTACAAAATACACCACATAAAAAGAGTTCAACTTATGCATTGTTATTTTTTCCTAGCTATTAAAACCATAATTTATTTCCATTTTTTAGTGTCGCCAGAGCATGGTTTTCCAATATCGATTAATTGTTAATAAAAACAAGTAATTAAATTACATTGCCAATAATTTGTGCAATGTTAATACAAGCATGGAAAGTTACAGAAACACTAAGAACTAATAAAGCAGAAGGAAAATAGGTAAGACTATGTATATGACATTTCTGGTTTTTCTACTTTGTAGTGTAAGCTCATCAGAGGTCATAAACTAAGTCCTGGACTCCAGCCAAATTAAGATTTAGATAAGAGAGCCTGGGAGTTACAGGAAGATGTATTTTCCTCTCTTGGTTAATGTCAACCTATTGCCAGAAATAGAAATACCAGACTGCTGGAAGCACCATATTTCAGCTGTCGTATAATGCGTGTGCAGCGCTTATTTGTGTCACGAAAAAAGTCACACTGTGATTCTAACTTAGACTATACACTACTTCCCTCTGTGCTGGTCAGACTCACTGCAGAGATAAACATATTTTGCCTAGCTAAAAGACATCCCCACACTTCCACAGGCTAGAATCTTCTTATTTCTTTGATTTCAGTTTGGATTCTTCTGATTAAAACTATCTACAGCAATTAAAAAAGCGTATGTGCTCTCAAGAAATTTAAACCAAGTGACCATTGAAACACACCTTTATTTGTGATTCTTCTACCCAAACAAGAAACAAATATTCTTAACAGTGCTACATATTCAAAAATGTGATCAGTAAATCCATGGTCTCTTTCCCACAGCAGTGGATATTGCCATGACAAAAGCAGAGTCAAGAGTCAATATCATTAAATGTCAGGAGCTACATTCTAATTATGGCTTCCTGTGATACCTGAGCCACTCTCATAAATTCTCCAGACCTTGCCTTCCTGCTCTGTAATATTCTGCTTGTATGGGAAGCTGAGATTTTAATACGTATTTTGAATCACTTTGTACAACACAAGACCCTTTACACCCCAACATATACGTGCTAAAGACTTACAGTCAACTAAGAATTTAAGCTTTGAACTTTCCAACTTGAATGATCCAATGATCTTGTGCTGAAATCCCACTGAAGCTGGAGGTAAAGCTTGTCAGCTTTAAATGAAAACCTTTGGCACTTCTCTGTACTCATTGCCTGTAGAAGTTTTCAGCCACGAGTGACAAAAAGAAATGAGCTGGATCAATGGGCAAACACTGCAGAGAGCTCTGCTGTGCTATTAGTGGAGCTTGTAAAAAATATAATTTCTGTGAAATCAAAGACATTTCAAAAGCTGTTAGTGAGATTCCGTTGTCAAGTTGACTTTAGGATCTTCATCACAGCATCAGCCGCTTAAAGCAGGAACGGTGGGAGTTCAATACAGCACTGAAACTCCTGCACAGAACAAGGAGCTAATTTAAGAAATACAAAGGCAGGCAGTTCTAGGCTTCATCTTCCTCAAGAGGCTATGCATTTAACCTAGCAATCTGCCTACATGTTCTCAGAAATTAACTGTTTCCTGGTGTTAGGCAGTTTAAGTCAGATCAGGCTTTACCTGAAAAAGGATCTAATTCTCCACCTGGACACGAGCGGAGATGTATCTGAGCACCTGGACACCTGAGGTTCAGGAGAGTCTGCTTCAAACCCTCCCGCTGCTCTGCTTGGGAAGATCTTTCAGTGTTGGGTCTCTGCATCACCTCTGTAAATGGAGTCATCACCACGATCCTTCCAGCCCAACTAATTGCCCTGTAACGTCAGAGAAGTGAAACACCTTCACTATGGCAGTTTAACATTTTTCAACTCGGAGACACAAATCATGCCTTAAAATATGGGAGGTCCAGGGCAAAAATGTGTCTTCCAAGACAGAGAAAGGATTTTAATGCTTATCAACACTATCACGGATGAGTGTGATACTTTTACTGTGAAAGTATCAACAATTTGTGTAGTAACATATATTCTAACATGCAGTACATGCCCTTCATTATAAAAAATCTTTTTGCTAAAATGAAAACACTTCTGGGATTTACAGCATTGTCAAACTGAAAAACAGCATAAAAAATATTGAAAAATAATTATTTTTATTCTAGATTTATTTACTCTCTTAATGTTTTGGGTTTTTTTTCATTAGAATGGATCAACCACAACTCATAAAAGTTTAGGCAATTACTGAAATATGCAATAAATTTCAAACCTCTTTTTTTCTACATTACATTTTTTCCTATACATAATACAAATGAATATAAATGAAACCCGGAATACATAATCTTCTAAGAACACATTAAAGCCTATTGCCTCCAACATGATCTTCCAAAATGTGTTTGCAGGAGGCAGGTATTTCAGATCATAGTCCCTTAATATAACCCGATACAGTATTTAAAATACGGTGAAGTTTTTTAAATAGAATAGAAGAGATACTCTATTCATTCAAGGACTCAGGAAACCGGACAGTTTTACACTAATGGTGCAGTCAGTCTTCTTGTTGAGAACCAACCAGTTTAGCATGTACTGTCCCACACAGAACAGGCATGCGGCTGCACAACCTCCACGTTTGGAGAGGGACTGCATCTTTCTATTTCCTTCATGCCTGATGGATGCTGTTCAATTTTTAAGGGTTCTTTTCATGGGAAAATGTCTGCTTTGTTTATACAGTGAAACTACCTTCAATATGGAAACTATTAGTCCAATCGAATTTGGAATTTAGAAATTGAACAGAAAAAAAAGTCATAAATTGAATAGACTGTTTGACACTGAGATTAATACTTCAAATCCTGAAACAATTTTATTTGGTTCCCTGTACTGTGAGTATATAACTTCTGAAAACAGTTCTTGGAAGGTCGCATGGCTGTTTATGCATTTAATTCTCCTGATACTGACAATTATTTTTTTCAAATGACAGCTAGTAGGAAAAGAGTTAAAAAACTGAATTTCTGTTAAAAGATTGATACTAACCAGGTATTCAGCTATCTTGGGAAAAGCTATTCAAGATATACACTGCTGTAAAGATCATTAGGAGACAGATCACGCAGTGTTAAACAAATCTTCAGTAAAACACAGGGATAATGAAAAAAACATTGTTCAAGTTCAGTGGAATAAATTGTCAAACACATGATGTCCAGAGTGCTGGATTGTCCATAATGCCGGCAGCAGTTTTACAACATCTCATGCAGAGACAAAGGCAGTATTAGGTTCTTCTGTCATAGGCACACTAGAAGCAGATTAACAGCTACGCTGATGCTATAAAAGATTTCGTATTAGCCACATAAAAAGTGTATTTCACTTACTCCTTGAGGGTAAAGGGTCCTAACAATATCTTGGCAATTTTATTCAAGTTACAGGACCAATCTGCTAACCCTGACTTGTTGCATGATGTAATTCTGATGCAGAAAATAATAGCAATCAGAGGGTTCCAAAGGAGGACAACTGGTGTAAACCTTCTAAAGTTCTGGCCCTTGGGATCAAGTCCCCTTGCATAGTTTGCTTTTTGTAATATAACCACTGAGCTGTTTAAAAACAAACCAAAACAGACCAAAATGCCCCTTTTGGTGAACTACTAGGAGGAAATGTAACCTCAGGGTTAAAAGATGCAATCATTCACAGGTGGGATTGTCTGGGGAGGTGTACATTTCCACAGAGGAATTTACATATAGCCAAAAGAAGCCACTGCACAATTTCGGAGGGAGAAGGGGAGTTTTTAACGAAGCAGTAAAATAACTGCATCTGTTTGTAGTTATTGGGCTGTTGTGCTTTTTGCTTAGTAGGTCAACACAATGTCGACTTATTAATTTGTGTCTGGGCCTATCACGCAAAGGCTGTTGCTTCACAGACGGTTTCAATCAGAGCAGTCAAACCAGAAAAAAAAGAGATCCTGGTCAGAATTACTTTCTCAACCCCATTTTGAACCGTTGCTTTTTCAATCAGTCTTGGCAGATATCATTAAAAGGTATTTTTTATAGCACGCACATTTCCCATGACATAAGAGTCTTATGTAAGAAAAGTGCTTGTTCAGTCACAGATTAAACCAGGACGCAAAATTCTGTTAAATGAAGAAACGGCCTAAATCAGTTCGCATATAATGAGGCAATAACAGCTGGTGTACATATACTATAGTCTTTTCTTATTGTATGCCTTGTAATGATATTCTACAACAAGTACAATACCCACTCCCGAGGCTGAGCTGTGTGACAACCTGATTTTTCACTTCTCGGGTCAAACTAGACAAAGTAATTCAAAGTAAATCTGTAGCAGCTCAAAATAGACAAGAAGTTTTGTTTTCCTTTAAGCAAACTCCATTTCTGAGAAAGAAATGAAAGAACTTTTATTCTCTGGTTTTAGCTTTAAGATTTTACAAATAAATTTTAAAACAAAATGTCTTTCCAAAGAGAAATACTAAAGCATTTAATTTGGAGACCTTTGAAATGAAATATGTAACTTTTACTAAAAACTTCTACTAAAAAAACCCCAACCAAACAAACAAGCAAAAAAACCAGAAAACCAATCCAAACTTTAAACCAAAATTATTCCCTAACTGTGGCATGAAGTCTCAAGTAGTTCTGACTGTAACCGTATCTGTGTTTTCCATGAATGAAATGCCCATCAAAACTTTCCCAGCTCCTTCTTTGAGTCTTCCACTCTTTTCCTCTGGCTATTCCAGGCAACCCTTAACAGAGATTAATCCTCCCCAGATTTCAACATTTTATATAACTGTTTATTTAGCCAAAATTATCCCTGCAAAAATTTAAGACTTCTTTTCAATAAAAAGGAATTATTACTTACAATATTTCACTGTCATAAACAATCATCTTTTAAATACATAGTGAGGCAAGTGTGTGCATGTGTATGTCTGTGTAAAAAGAAAATTGGAACACCAAGATGGTTGAAGATAAATAAACTTGTTTCAAATTCTGTTTGTGCTCTAAGAGTTTTCAGTTTTTAACTAAATTACTTAATATTGAATCTTAAAAAATCATAATGAGGACATATTGATGAGACAATGTTTTGACCTTGCTGAGTGATTTTGCGCCTCACAAAATACGATCTTGACACAGTTCTGTTTGAAATCATAACAGATGCAGTTTCTGCTGCAGAATCCACACTGAGAGCAAGTCACAAAATGAGTGAATTATTCTTTGGAGCTGTGGATCATAGAATATACTGAATGCATTATGTTTATATGTAATCAAACTAATTATCGTCTTCAAATTAAGGGGGGGAAGGGGAAGTTTAAGTAACCATTTTCTCATAAATACATACATTTGCATTTTAAGCACTTAAGCTCAGTTTGTATTTCTGTACATACACTGTATTGCTATTGTAGCCCAGGCTATTCATGTTGTAGGCATCGTTCCTCAGTGGCTGAGGAAGGACTTGGGTGTGTACAGCTGTACTGTCAATACAGGTAACAGTCTATGTAAGAAATCCCAAACCTGTCTGTTTTTCTTGTAGTTCATGTCACCAGGCAAACAAAAGACATCCGCACGACTGGAACAGAGGCTGCGTTACTGTCGCTGCCTTGCTCACTAGCTACTGTGGTTAAGTAATTGGCATGATCTCAGCTTTTAGCTACTGTGGTTACTTTTAATGATGTTGCCTTGGTTGCTAGCTACTGGGCAGCTCTGATATCTTCACAATTTTCTTCAAAGAGTTACTCAAAGAGTAACTCAAAGAGTTACTGCTTCTGCTACTTTTCATTGCTGAGCTGGTGGCAAGATCCTGCTGTGGTCCAAACCTTGGGATTTCTTCTTGGCCAGATCCTAGTTGCTGCAAATTTTTCCTTTATTTGGGTTTTTAGGATTCAACCTGACATCAGTGCATCAGTGCACTGTTGATGGATGTAACTGTAATAAATGTTTTATGAGGCTATTTAGGAGTTTCAAAGGTACACAGGGGAGTAAGACACCCTTTTTTTCAGTATTTCCTGAGGGAATGACCTTTCACTAATTCCTTGTGCCTTCTCTAAAGGCAAAGGAGTTCCTCTATAACCATTTCTGGTTACAGTAGGAACAGAGCTTTCTGCTGTAATCTGTTTAATCCAAAACTTTCTAAATATTTAGCTCTCTAGACTGGAGCTTTCACACAAAATTATGAAGCTGTTTCTTTTTTTAATGCTCTGAATCAATGCTGTCTAATGGTCAACAGCCACATCAGGATGAAGCAAGGAAGCAAGAGATGGCTTGAGAAAGCCACCTTTCTAGGACCTGAGTTGTGACAGCATGTAATTCACTCGTTAGTAACTCAAAGTTACACTCAGACCATTTTTCCTTTATAGGCACTTCGAGAAAAGAGAACGTGGGTGGCCAGATCAGAGGCAATCACACATGAATGCTTTCCAAAAGCAGAACTTTCTGTCAGAGTGATGGTCACCCAATTACATAGTTTCCCCACTTACTAGATATTTTCCCTATTTAGTCTTTGATTTCATGTTAGAAATTCATACCTTATAAATGAGTCTGCATCTGTGCTTCATTAGACTGTAAAATCATGGGAAGGAGGAGGGGAAGAGAAAAAATCTGAAGTGTTTCTTCAAACTTCTCTGGATTCTCCCAGTGGGACTGGCAAATGCAGAATGCTAAAGACAGAAATGTAAGATTAACAAAGAACATATCAAAGAAGGAACAAATGAACACATGAAGTATAAAGTCTACTACAAAACACTGCTACTACAAAACACCACAACGTCTCTTTTTGCTTTAGAAAGCATGTTTCATTTAAGAAATAAAATCTGTTTTATCAAATGTGTAAGTGTGGTTTAGAAACATATAAAAAAGGAATAAAAACAAAAGACAAGGATTGTTAATAATCTAATTGTTCATCGGGACCATACCACACTCTAAGTATTCTCTTCTTCCTAGTCCGGTCCTCCATCATGAGATACCCTTTCAGAGACATATCGTTTACCCCTTGGATTTCTGCTTTCTGTTCTGCCACATAACTTTCTACACATCTGATTTTAGATTCTGACATCTGCTTCATGGCACATGTCCTTGCTTTTCCTCTACCAGGATTCATACTTGCCAGCTGTCCTGTTTTTGCCTTCCAGTTATTTCTTGGCCTGCTTTTCTCAGAGGCTGCAGTGCCAGCTACACTGCTTTGTGTCCTCTTGCTCAAAGTGCAGTTACTTCTTTCCATTTTCTCCTTGTGCCTCTCATTTGTTTCATTTTAATCTGAGGTTTATGAACTAACACCACACGTCTCAGCAGTTTCTTCATATCTTCTGATGAGAACAAGAGTTATAGTTTGTTTTTACAAAATGTAATTATGATTATTGTCTTTAAAATTGACCGCTTGCCTCCTTTTGATACCTTTTTCCAAATGCCCGTGCCATTTACTGTCCAGCTCTAAAATCAGGAATATAAGACTGAAAAAAAAAGAAAAAAAATTAGAAGCTGATGTCAGCTCAGTTTTTATTTACAATTTTACTTAAATTTACAGAAAAACTCTAGGTTTAACTTCTTCCAGTTATTTGAGAAATTTACTGTAATAAGCAATAAGTGAGTGCTTTCTGTCCTTTGCATATATTGGCACAAACGTGTCTTTTGAAGCTCTCTTCTATTGTGGAGCAATAGTCAGAAAGCAGTACATTCTGGCTATTATGTTGGTAGTGTCTCTGCCACGTAAATTCACTGTTGTCCTTCTCCCACAGTAACAATTTTTTTGTTGTTGTTACTTGTACAGGAAACGGCAGGTGTCTTATTTATCCTATTCAACAGGCAGAAAGACTGCCAGTGTATATGGTCCAACACGTCATTTTCCAACACCACACTGGAATGAAACCTTAGCTTGTGCAAATAGAATAAGGTATTTATACGGAAGTTAATCTCATTACAATGTACAAATAAAATTTAATCAGAGAGGCAAACAGGAGTGAAAGACTAGCCAGGTTATAGGTACATGAATTGCATCCTCAAAAGCAAAACATCATTTTGGATTCTCCAGTTCAGTCATTTCTAACGACTTAGCTCTCCCTATGAACCAACAACCTTCTGTTAAAAGACATTATTCAGCCAGAGGTCTATCACCCATCCCTGATGCGTCCAAATGCAACACTCAGAATACTGACCACAGCAAGACTCTAATTCAAAAGGTGCTTGCTCACCAGTCACAGTCTTTAAGATGCTTTGTGTCATTCCCTGGAACTTCAGCTCTAGTATGTCGAATGTCTGAAGCTGATTTCTCCTCCCCAGCCCAAAGAAAAATTAAGAGGGGCAGAAGACAGTTACAAATACCCAAAGCTGGAATAATGTTAACTCACTGCCAGACACCAGTCTGGGCTTCTCTGATTAAAGGGTTTTCTAGATCATCACAAAAGCGTGTGCAAATCTCAATGCCCAGGGACATAAGGGCCTAAAAATGAAAAAGGGAGTACCTAAATATGAATATTGCCACATAAGCCCAAGTCTTTTAGAAAACTGGTTTGCCTCATTAATGACTTGACGGCCCGTAGAGCCCATGTATGTACCCGTATGTGCGTTTGCACACAAGCAGCAGCGAAGGCCACTCTGAGCTCTAGTCAGGGAAATGGCTAGTGAGAAGCCAGTTCAGCTATCCCATCTGTAAACTGTTATCACTGTAGTCACCTGCAGCCAAGACATCCCTCTGCAGAAGCAGGAGTAAAGATAACTAAATCCCAGGGGTTACTGACATACTAAAGGCAGTTCTACAGATAGCTGTCAAACTCTACTGCCTGATGCAGCCTTGATAAAGCCTAAACTTGGGTCCAAGATTCAACCAAGCGCAGTATAAAAATGCAGAAGAAAAGGTCTCACTTAGAACGCTCTGTTTCTTCTGCTTTTTTTAAACATGAAGTGCTCCTCACTATTGGAGATGAAACTTCACTAGTGTGACTTTTGCTGTGATCCACTGCAGCAGTTCTTAAGTTATGAGGTACAAGTATAGGAAGAAAAAATTGGTCTAGCAAGTCTACGGCTTTTAGCTTTCTGAGTTTAAACACCAGTGCAGACCAACAATACTGGTTTCATTAACTCCAGCAATAAGCTGGCCTTCTGGGTCCAATCTAAAGCTGCTATGAAAAGAATTAATTATTTTACCAAGCTCTCAGTTTTGAGGAATGAAGATTACATAATTCCAGCCTGGCCTCCTTAATTAATTTAAGACAGGAATGTTTCTTGCCCACAGTCTGTCTCCTATTGTCCATAATGTTGCACAAACTAAAAAAGTAATCAGCAAAAATAAAATCTTATGTTTATTATGTAATTACCAAGAAAAACTGAGCAGTGGAGTTTGGCCTTTTTCCATGTTAAGCTATATTGGCACCCAGAAGTTAATCTAGATATTTAGGCTCGTGAATTGGTACTTCCCTTTACCAGCACCAGAACAGAGAGGACAGAAGGGCACTATGACTCCTTATATGTGCAAAGCCTGCCAGCTAGAGGACATTCCTCCAGGCAGACAGAAGGACTCTCAGGTAGCTGCTGCTGTTGCTGCTCCAGGGAAAACCTCCTGCTAGTACAACACCTGGGCACTGGCATGACTTGGTCAGAAGGAACAAAACCACCCTTCCATGCTGGCAAGCAGCTGCCCCAGCAGGCAAACAGACTGGCATGCCTAGCACACTTTTGCCCCAAACCCCAAGCTACTTAAATGCACAACAGCTTCTGTGCCTGCACTGAGGCATACATCCAATGCCTGCTGAGCAGGTGAATCCTTCCCACTCTCAACAGGATTTAGACGAAAGCCTTTAGTCCTTAGAAGCAGCCCCTGACACTCAAGCCATAGTCTTTTGCTAAGAGGAGGTGGGTTGAAACATAATGCTGAGCATTGACAACTGAGTTCCTGCTGCACAGCCATTTGCACAGGGCTCTCAGCAATGATCTGCTCAAGAGCTGCTTGGAGGGACGTTCCAAGCACAGCCGACCCACCCACCAGGCAGAAACCACAGCGAGACCCGAGCAAACATTCTTCCCCCCAAACAAGGTTATCAGGAAAACACAGCCATTTCTGGGCAGTTTATTTTCTTGATTTACAGATTGCTCAATAAGAAAACATTTCTGATCCTACACAATATGTGTTCCAAAAAAATTGAGGGGGGAAAAGAAGTATGGAAATAATGGCATAAAAACTTCTATGCTACTAAGCCTCCAAAACAAATTTAAAACACATGTATTTTTTTAAAGTAATTCTTTTTCTACAAATTGGACAATATTCAAGTCACTTCTTAATTTTTGCCAAATGAGAAAAAAATACGCCAGATACACAGCTTTGATGAATGTGCAGGTGATGTCATTTCAAAAAGTCCGGGGACATTTAAGAGGGAAAACAATTTATGATTTCACCTCTGAATGAGAACAGTCTGCTGTTTATCCTGACTTGATGTTTGAAAACAATACTAATCTGGCCTACAGAAAATGAGATAATTTTATTTATTTCCACAAAAGAACTGTTTATTCCTAAACAAAGCTGTAACTTCTTTTCTTTTCATATTGACTGTGAAATATGAAAATATCCTGGTAGTAACCCCCCAAAACAATCCTTCTTGAGCCATTGCAACATTCTGCTCTTTGCTGGCTTCGTAGATTACTCTCTCCATATTTACGGTAATGTTTCCACGTATATGCACAGAGCAGAATGTCAAAACGGAGATAAGATCAGCAGATCTTAGAGCAGAGTTTTGTCCTCTGGAAAATTAAAAAGATGTGAACAAAATGAGGAGTTGCTTGTCCTTCTGTTGCCTCAGTGATCATCGTTCCAACTTTTCTCTTTTTTGGGCAGCATATGGCGGAGCAAGAGGAAAGCAAGCCTGTTCTCTTCTGTGTTCCTAAGAGGCCATAACTTGCATGAAAAAGGACATGGTGGATGTGAACCCTGCTACCCTTTTCTCTACAGAGCAAGCAGGACATATTGTGGGTGTTAGGAAGGATTACCCAGATACACCATCTCAAACCTCTAGGCATGTCACCTTCCAGGTGACAGTAGCTTGCTCTGCCATGTTCTTCTGAGGTGTTGCCTTCATCAGCCACCATCTAGTTTTGCATTACTTCAAAGGAAATCTAAAGCTATGAGGTAGTTGGTGTTATAGTGTAGCCACAAAAGAATTCCTGATAATTTTGTCAAACTTGATCAGTGTTACCTGCCCACACATCCAAGCACAGTGCCCACAGTCATTTATCTTTCCTCTCTCCGAGCTCAAATAGCTCTAGATTTCACGTTCTCTACATTTTCATATTTAGTATCTAAACAGTCTTCCTCTGTTTCACCATGGGGTTTTGGAGCTTGTCTTTCCACCATTCCTAGTGTGCCTCCACTCCTGTTCCCACAACAACTCTACCTCTGTGGACTATTTGCCAGAGTCCCACACACATACTTTCAAGGCAACTCTAAATGGCTGCTCTTTCCAAGTCTCTTCTTGGGAGCATATGATGTCTCAGGAAGCATATAATATTCTTTGCATTTATTTTATCTTTTTAGCTACTTCTGTTTATACAAAATTAAGTTCAAGGATATCCCCATGGGTTTCTCTGTACAAAGAATGCATATGTTTACTTCTTTCTGTCCATATTGTCACTTTTGGCTCTGTGCCAGTTATCTGAGAACCATAATACTAGGAAGACATCCCAGGTCAGCAAACCTTGGCCTCTGAGACTACTGACAACATATTTTTATCCTTATGTTCTATAATGTGATTATGTAAGAGGATAAGGAAGAAAAACCTCCAGACCTAGCTGAGACAATATTGGTAACCTCAGCGTGCTGGAATTTAGTTTTGAGTGGGCTCAAGAACATACCAGATACTTACAAAAGTAGATACAGAGAGAGCACTTTAAGAATACTCTTCTGCAAGCTTTTCTGGGATAAATTCTTTAAAGAGCAAAGAGGAGTCCTAGATAACAGGACTGAAAGAGGTCATTTAGACTATTGCTATAGGAACATCAGCTATACCTAAACTATAAACCAAGAAGGATATGGATGGTTTTTAAAGCTCATTACATTAAATCTGATATATTTCTGTCTGAGGCTTTCAACCAAGAGCTCAACTGTTGATGGGCCCAAAGTGTGTATATCTGAGTTTTAAGAGCTCAGACCTTGTTTGGTCTAACACTGATTGAATACAGTGATCTCCTGGATCTGTTAGTTTACATAGCAGTTCACCCAGACATTTCCTGAAGAACGGTCTAAGTACAGTTAATTTTTCTTCTTCATTTTGAGAGGAAGAAGGAGAATGAAGAGGTTGGTGATGGGGAGATGGAAGGAGATTTAGTTTTATACTACAAGGGAGCTGATGACCAGATGGATACTTCTATGTTTGTGATTGTGCATCTAGCAGTTTAGAAGAAATTTAATTTTCATAGAACTCAGTATCAGAGCAGCTGGAATCCTGTTTACAAAATTAACCACCCTAAAAGGTGACATCAGACAGCTGTTTCTGCCTGAAGAAACACTCGCTACCATCTTGTTACTTTGTCAGAAAAAATGACTAAGTAAAACAAATCAAGAAATTAAGCAGTCTTAAACTAAACAAACAGCCTAGCATTGCACCCCAGACACCTCCTCCTGCAGACTGTCAAGAGGAAAAACCTATATGAGCAGAGCCACTTGGCTGAGAAAGTCATGCAGCCAGGCTTGAATGTTCAGCCCTGCAGAATTCCACCCACATGGAGGGTGAAGCAGCAGAGAAGGACCTTCAGAAAACTAGATTGAAGAAACCAGACCAGAGTAAAGATAGACCAAGTGCTGCTGGAATTTTTAACTAAAATGTAAGACTAATGTTACAGCAACTCAACTCACTTGTAAATGAGAAAGACTTTGCATCACATAAACCTCCTAAGAAAGAGGAGTTGCTAGCAGAACAGAGCACAATAGATAAAGAACTGAGATGGCCACTGTGACGTTCCCATTTAAAACCATATTTTAATGTGCAATGAGGCTGCAGTGCAGTCCAGGAGGAATTTTTTCTCCCGTAAGATACAAAAAATAATTTAAAGACTTTAGCCATTCTTCCAATATTAATTACTGTAAACTATTCCATTTTAAAACATATGTGAATTGTTGATGCCAAGTCTTTTGCTTAAGTAATGACCATGCTCAGAGTCTTGAAGTTACACTGTGCAGAATTCAGTGGGCTTGGTAGTGTAATTTATGTTATTTTATCAACATCATTCCTTTAATTGCTTGATCCTCAAGCACATGAAGAGCTTTCAGAATGGTTTTGCATATACTTCCTATATGACTGCATGGGTAAATCCACAACACAATGAAAGGATACTTCTGCAAATAAAGTTTCATGCATAAAAGGCTTGCCATAAAGAGAAAAAACGGAATGGGTCAGAGTGAAGTTTGCACCTTTGAGTCAAATAAATATTTACAAGCACCATTCACTCAGCTCTGTCCAGCCACATTCCCTTTTCAGTGATAGCTTCCATGGACTCCCAGTCCCAAGAAGTCCTTTCAGTCTTTCTCCAAGTATTTCTCTTGTTTATTTCACATACAGTTTCAGACTGAATAAAGCCTGCTCGGTTTTATTCTCTTGGCCAGTCCCACTTCCTAGAACTTGTTTGTATCTAGATGGTGAATTACCATGATGGAAGTTTTTCCTGTTCTCTTTCAGAAGAATATCTGTAGCGTTTCTGGCTAGAATTTCAACATAATCAGTAACTTCTGCATGAAACCCAGTCTTGTTAACACTGTCATAATGTAACTTTAATGAAAAGTGATAGAACTCAAACATAAACACATGATTGAACAAAACTCTTTTCTAGATAACTTGACTCAAAAATGACTACACAAGGCTTCTCTTGAAATATGAGGACAAGCTGTTCTTTAAAAGGTCACAGAATCACAGAATGACAGAATCATCTGGTTGGAAGAGACCTTTAAGATCATCAAATCCAACCATTCACCCTGCACTGCCAGGGTCCCTAAACCATGTCCCTCAGCACCACATCCACAAGCCTCTTTAAACACTTTCAGCGAAGCGGACTCCGTGACCTCCCTGGGCAACCTGTTCCAATGCCTAATGACCCTCTGTGTAAAGAAATTTTTCCTGATATCCAACCTAAATTTCAGTGTATTTGAATTGAAAAGATGAACAAGTTTGGGGAAACTTCTGAGCTCTGCTGTCCTCATGTAGCTAGGAAGAGCTGTTGTAGAATGTAGTTAAAATAAAAGGCGACCTGACAAAGACACAAAAGCCTGGTACCTACAGCGGCAACTGTACGTGGAGGTAAGATGAAGAGAACCCCTACCTCTGTCCAACTGCTATGTTGCAACACTCATCAGTCTCTGAAGTGAATCAGTCTGTAGCCAACAAAAAATAATTTCCTGATTTGATACTTTTGTTGTGTTTGTATTTCCTACCTCATATAAAATTCTTGCTTTTAGGAACAAACTTGTAAATATTTACAAAATGAATCATGTGAAATAGCAAAGGAGATTAGAGAGATGCGTTGGTACTAAACCAATATGTTTCACTTAATCTGATTGTATAATTCAATTTTATATTATAGGGAGATATGTAAATACAAATAGTGAAACATGGCCATGTTTTACAAGGTCATATGTCAAACAATATGGATGAAATTCAAATGAAGCTCTGGTTGTTATGTTTGCTGTGGTGAAACTAAATCTCTTAAATTTACTAGCACCTGGAGATAATGGGTGGTTTCTGAATAGCAACGTTAAAATATTCTTAAATCAAAATGGTGGAGTGTGGACAAGAAGTATACATTTGGCTTCTGAGGGCTTTTGCTACTGAGATTTGTTTTGTTTGATCATTCACAACACCTACTTCTTTTCAGGTAAAACTTGTGTTAACTTTTAAGAAAAAACAGTGCTCCTTTTTGTTTCTTAATGATTTATCAATACTTAAGTAATAACAAAAACCATAAGAAACACAGTTGCACCACATTTGTAAGTAATTAGGCTGTGGTTTATCGCTGTATAAACTGCATTTTCAATTTGTTGAAAAGCTAAGTTGTGTATAAACAAAAATTACTCACGTTGTATGCCATCATAAGAAGACTATCTGTTATAATACCAGAACTAAGGCGTGCAGGCCACTTTGCTCAATAAAAAAGCGTTGACATTGGAAATATATCATTTCAAGGGAGAGCTGAAAGATAATTAGAAAGCAGGAAGAATTTCTCCTGTGCAAAGCACTTAGTAGAGCTAAAGAGATTAAATATTTTACGTAAAAGAGATAGAATGTTCCTTGAGCTAAATCACATCAGATGTTACAACAGATAAATCTTTTTCAGGAGGACAATAAAAGGACAGAGAAGCCTAACAAATCTGTGATTTGTAGAGCATCCAGCTCAGTGTCACAGGGAGTCGAAACGGTTCCCTGCCCATGGAAATAGTAAAAAAGGGGGATGGTCACAGGTCACTTGCCTGTGCAGAGGATGCCCAGCAGCCACCCGACAAAAATAAGAACAAAGAGGTGCTACACAAGAAACTAGAAATGAAACCTCTCAAGTCTGGTACAACAACCACTTCCAACTGCAGATCCTACCCTTTTTCAGAAATCCAGTCTATTTCTTTTTTGGTACTTCTCAGAGAAAAGCAATCCCTGTCTCAAATCACTCATCTTAAAAATGACTTATTTCCTAGAGTTACACTACTATTGGTTGAGCTATATCAAATCAAATAAAATCATAAAGGCCAATAAAATAGATTCAGATTGACCTGGAATATTCCAAGTCTGTGATAACAGCTGAGGTATAATACTATCCTGACACTGCAGTTGTTGTTGCTGTTGGGTTTGTTGTTTTTGTTATAGAACCAGATGAAGGTACACTTCATCACGATTCACAAGGCCGTGATCTGATATGATGCCGTTAGCAGCTGGCTAACAAGACTGTTGCGGTCATGTAAGTAAAACTCAAAATGAAATTAAATTGGAACTAAATGCTAAGGCCAAGGAAGGCAGTTCCAACAGAAAGTGGGAATGAACTGGACACAGGAGTAGTGACAACTCAAGAACAGTCAAATTTCCTGCCCTGAGATATTCTTGGCTGAATGGAAGTACTATATTTGGGTCCTGCCAATACCTTCTGAGAGGTTTTTAGTAAAAATTACTAGCTTGTCTGATGCCAACTTCTAAGTACAAGTTTAGGCACCTAAACAGGTACTAAAATCCTACCTCTTGTGTGTTTTTAACACAAATCCAAGGTACTTGGTTCAGACCAGTTTTCTCAGGAGACAATGGGAGTGAAGGGTGCTGCTCTTTGGAGAAGTGTGTGGTTCGGCCCATGAGGAAGTGACAAACTTTCTGGAAGAATCTAGTTGTCCCTGCAGACTGAGAGGGAAATTGTGGTAACGAGGTTCCAGGCTTAGTCACGTCCCCGTGATATGAAAGTCTACATCCTTTTTCTCAGCTGCAACATGGGAGTAGTCACATATTTATTGTATTTCGTTGGACTCTTGTGAGGGAATTAGTTTAGGTCACTGTTCAGAACACTCAGAATTTATTAACTCTGCTCCCACCAGCAGGTATTAATTACTAGTTTATTTTGTAAATAATTTGTAGATTTCTCTTTCAGCTGCACTTAAGGTTTTCCAAAGAAAGAAGCCTGTTAGTAGCTTCAGAAATGTCTCACTAAGCCTCCAGTTATTTGTGCCTGTCAACTTCTCCAAGCTGGAAATGGAAGAGTTGCTTTAAACATCCCTATTAACTTTCCAACATGTGACTTAAAGCAATTCCTCTGTCTTTGATTAGTTAGGAGCACATCTGCAAAGTTGAGTTTACAATACACCACATAATCTCAAATGCAGATCTTATTTTGTCATCTGGACCATACGTGTTAGTGTCAACAACAGCAATAAACAATACAAGACACAGCTCACATAAACATTTCAGAAATCATAAGCTTAATCATTGTTCAGAACTTGGACCAAGCTATGACTAACCTCTTCAGCACTATAAGCCCTTGGCTTACTGGCTTTGAAATACATCCAGAAGAAAGTGTATCCAAAACCTGAACCTAGAGATGAAAGGGAATCCATGTGGCATAACAATGATGTGAACAGCAATAAACAACTTTAAAAGTTAGTCAACTATGAAACTGAAGTTGTGTTAAATTGCAAGCCTTGCTGGATGGCAATTTCCACTAGCACTGAGAATGTTATTGTTGTACAGGTCATTTCTTAATTCATTTTAATAGCTGCTTCTTTTCTAGTTCATTGAAAACTGCTGGATGTCTATGCTGCTGCCCCTCTAATCACTGGCTTCACCAAAAGGATTCTGGCAACAGCATCAGTGGGTAAAATTGGTTGAGAGCTGAACTCTGGGGGGAAAAAAAAAATGAAGCAATGATCAATGGAAAACCTTTGCAGGAAGCAGAGTCTAGAAAATGCCTGCAAATCTGGTCTGTACACAAAAAATGTGAGGTTTTACACACACAAGTGACAATCATGAAAACCTGGATGCATTGACGAGGGAGGACTCGCAGCATGTTCTATGGTTTGAAAACAATCTAGACATGGCCTTTGATTATTTTTAGGTTTTTTATTAAGACAGGAAGTAAGGAGTTGTTCCAGTGTTTCAGATAAACTGAACTAATGAAAATTGTTTTCACATTATTTCCATTTATAGACATTAAGTTGCAAATGACTAAATCCTAATATTTCAGTCCAGTCTGTAGGAGAGGGAAAAGGTTCTTACATGCTATTTAAGATAAAGTTCATGCCAAGTAGGTGTTTCTGTAGCCTCATTTCTCAGTCAATACCCTATTAGCACCACGTAGAACACTGCACATAGTTGAAACAGTCACCTACCAGAAATAGCTGTCAGTATTTGGAAAGGCGGAGGGGGAAAAAGGCAGAGGAAAGAAAGAGAGAAAGAGAGAAAGAAAGGGAGAAAGAGAGAAAGAAAGAGAGAAAGAAAGAAAGAAAGAAAGAAGGAAAGAAAGAAAGAAAGAAAGAAAGAAAGAAAGAAAGAAAGAAAGAAAGAAAGAAAGAGAGAAAGAGAAAGAAAGAAAGAAAAAAGAAAGAAAGAAAGAAAGAAAGAAAAAAGAAAGAAAGAAAGAAAGAAAGAAAGAAAGAAAGAAAGAAAGAAAGAAAGAAAGAAAGAAAGAAAGAAAGAAAGAAAGAAAGAAAGAAAGAGAAAGAAAGAAAGAAAAAAGAAAGAAAGAAAGAAAGAAAGAAAAAAGAAAGAAAGAAAGAAAGAAAGAAAGAAAGAAAGAAAGAAAGAAAGAAAGAAAGAAGGAAAGAAGGAAAGAAAGAAAGACTTTTTAAACTGCTGAATATTAGTAAGCATCCGGATTTCCTCCTTTGGGAGTGAAATAAAGGTCATTGACTTGGGGAAGCTAGAAATTATTGCTGGTAGAGAAAATTCTGCCAGGTTTTCCCTAAGAAAGTAAGAAGTACGAAATCTCTAAAATAACTCCCAGAAGAATGTCCATTTGCAGCATATGGTCCAAGTCCTAAAATTCAGTCTTATAAGACCTTGTTAGTGTAAGGAGGGAAAGACAGCCCTCAGCTATTTCGTTATCTGGTCACTGAACCTGTGAGGGTTAAAATGCCCTCCAAAATCCCTTAGGTAGGCTGATATTTTGCACCAGTATCCAGGCATGGGTAGATGAGCAAAGTAACCGCAAATAATTTGTCAATGCATGTCTCTCACTGCTTTGGGAGCCACTAAACAGAAAAAACAAAATACAAGAGCTAAATTAGCTGTCATATGTTGACATACATTTCAGTAGTCAGAGTTTGATAGTCATTGTGCATGGGTGCTCTATTTAAGACATTCCTTCCACAGTCTGTTCTGCCTGATAGTCTTCTTACGTCCCTGCCTAAATCTTCAGTTAGACTCAGGTTTATCAAAGATTTGTTATTTTCAGAGGCAGAGTAGTAATCTACATAAATTGTCAGAAGTTACAAAGTGCTTTTAGTGACTGGAGTCAGAAAAGAATGTTGCAAGGCCTCATTCAGCTCAAGATAATGATACAGCGTAACTGAAGCTGAACTCCTAGGAACTTCTAGTTATGAAGCTACTGCATAGAACAGGAGGGACATTGACAATACTGGAAATTTATTAAAATAATTGATACTGCATGGCCACTTAGCAAACTGATGGTTGTGTGTGTTTGCTGTAAAGGGGTGAAAGTGACTATTGTCTGTTCTGCCACCTTCAGTCCAGAGAAACTCCTGTTTGTGGGTTTCTGAAATATTTGCTACTTAACATTGTTAGTACAGAATTTTCCAAGTGCAAACGGATTCTTGATGTATTTTAACACCTTCTCAGACTAGAAGTCCAAGGAAGCTGGAAGATTCAAACGCGGTAGAATGCCTTTGACCACATCTGCTGAAACACACAGCCGTAACGGTCAAAGATAACAAGTGAGAAATACACCCAACCATTATATTTTACTTTCTTGATTGTCTTTCTTATGAAGTGAGAGAGATAGTACTTAAAAATACACATAACTTTTTTCTCTAATTATAAAGTAAAGGTTTCAGTTGATCTTGAAATAGTTGCATCAAATTAATTCAACCAAGATATTTCTTTGGGTACATACAGCCAGGATTAAGTGTCCTTTTCTTTACCCACCAAAAATCACAAACCTCCAGAATCTGGATGGCTGGAAGCATCAGATGGTTGTGATAAAGGTAAGACATTAAAATAACTGCTGTCTATTTTGAGATTAAAGCAAAAAATCACCAGCCTGTGAAGTCAACCATAAAAAGCAATCATCACCAGTCAACACAAAATCATTGTGCACATTTTGTAAAGCGAGAGGTTTCATCACAACAATTTTATCATGAAACTCTATTAAAAATTGTAGCTGGCATGTTTCTATGACAGACAATGGAGATTACAGAGACTGATTGCTCTAAACAATACATGTTAGAACGGTTTGCTAATTCTTCCAAGGTAGACTGATTTATGATCTTTTGATCCAATTTAAAGTTAGGGAGGAAATTTTTTTTGTTTGCCCTTTTTTACAGAAAAGATGTGTTAGAGTGTGCTCAGGTGTACACCAGAGAAGGAGTATGTGAATAAATTGTTCTACACTGGTGTAACTTCACGGATTTGCACAGAATTACTCTTTATATATACAGTAGACTTCAGGGGAATTACTATTTATTTATATGTATCAGTCATTTGGAATAAAAATACAAACTTCTGCACATGATCCAAATATAACTGACTCAAAACCAGGACACAGTTTCTGTGATTATAAACATCTATTTTAATTTCTATTACCACAAGGTTTAGGAGCCCTAGACATGGATCAAAGCCCATTTTACTGGGAACTGTACAGTGCTGTCACAAGAAAGCAATCCCTGTACCTACAGTGTAAGACAAGAGGAGGAAAACAAAGGCAAAAGTGAAAGACGTGCTAATGGCAAGATGCAGAATATTCTCAGTATTTCAGCAACCCAACCGTCAAAAGAGCTGTGTTCCACTTTTTGTTTGACTCGTTTCCCTTTCCTTGGCATCATAAAAAAAAAAAAAAAGAATCTTAAGGTGTTCAGGTGTGTGTATACATTCTCTAACTAGAGAAAAATATAAGGCAAAGGTTGGTTGGCATTACTGAGTTTTCCACATTTGTATAGCGTCATGTCAAAAATGTATCAATGATAAATAATACTATTTCCAGGCTATGTGGTTGATGATGGAGTGTGGTTTGTACAGAGTCGTTTAGGATCATGAACAAAGAAAGACTGAATTAAATTTCCATGCCGTTGGCCCATGAAGAATTAAATAAGCAGAAGGTTTTGGATGGAAGGGGTATGGAATACATCTGAAACTATAAGACTAATGTAAGAAAATAAAGATATTATAAAAATAAGTGTCTCCTTTTAAAAGGAATTTCAGAAAAGTTTAAGACCTTAAAAATATATAGAAATAAATGGTTCATTTAAAAGAATTTGCTTTATTAGCATAGGTTGCAAAGTATTTTGATTTTCCTATGAATATTATGAGTTCAATGCAGATCGTGTGATTCACACTGACAATACAGAAAATTTTAATATCAGTTTCAGTGTGCCTTGTTTCTAATCACAAGGGTACAGCACTGAACTGAGTCAAACCTGCAATACAGAATTATTGATTCATTAAGCTATTTAAATCCTAAGTGGTTCTGACATCTCCACATCTGATTATAGACCTGTCTTAACAATCTGTTCTCACTTTAAACTACCCATCACCAGATTGTCTATGAGCTGCAGGCTATATGTAACTTCTTTGGCCAAATATTTTCTTGAAGAAAGTTCACAATTTTGACAAGACCTTGAAAATATTTATGCATGAAAGCTACTGTTCATTGTCACCATATCATTAATTGTTGTCATTGTCAAGTCCCCAAATAAATAACAAAACCCTTACTGACCTTTAGAAGAAAAAAAATTCAGATAGAAGCAACTGACTAAGGCTACATATATCTGGTATGAAAGTCTATCATGCATGTTTCTTGTTGCCTATTCTGTCATCAAAGATATATACTTTATAACCCAGTAGCTGATGTGGGGAAGAGGATTTCAAATCATGTGAGATGTTCCTACAAGAGCTTATAGTGGTAGGTCATTTCTGAACACAATGATTATGTAAAAAAATCTAAACTGCAGTAGGTGTTATGTCATCTCCTGTAGTTTGACTTCTTTGTTACATACTTTTCCTGCTCCATCCAGAACAAAACAGGTGGCTGTAAACATAATCTACTTGTTTTATAAACAGCTTTTACAATTTGCTCATAACTAGCTCTGGACAAAATACTAAAAATATGTTCTTGGACCTAACCTGCCCTTGGCTGAGAATATTCACATATGTTGTGAATAGATTTTATTAATTTTCAGAAAAGATAATAGGCGCTAAATACCAAAGTATTAAAAAACACATGAAATATCTCTTAAATTTACTGTAAGTAACACAAGTTACTTTTTCTCAATCCTCTGTGTTCAACAGCTAGGATATACTTTTCAGTCGGCTCATCTGTTTAAAAGCACAGGCAGTTTAATTCAAGATCTGATATTAAAAATTCAGAGTAGTACCATAGGTCTGCCTATAAACAGAACTCCCATTAGTTTCCAATCACTTTCATCTTCTGCTCTATGGCAGAGTGAAGTTGAAAAGTCAGCACTATTGGCAGGTTAAAAAGTATGGAGTTTAGCAATGCAAAGACAAGAGAAGGAGGTCTGCCAATGGAGCGGCTGTCACAAAGATCGTTTTGCTAATGAAGCCTTTCTTTCATACAGAACCCATGTCATACTGAACCTTGCCAAAGTAGAGGTGGCCACCTCTATTTCAACAAAATATTTTACCTTTCAGAAGATCGAGCCTTTGAAACCGGGCTATCACACTCATTGAGGAAAAAAAAATGCAGGGAAAAGGTAAGAAATGTTGAAAAATCGTCTTTTGGTATTTTCTAAAAAAATATTGGTTTTTTTTTCTCTGTTCAAAATACAGAACAATTTCTCTGTTCCGTTAACTGAAATCATGTGCAGATTGGAATGAACCACAGATCATTCCCAGTGCAGCAACCCGCTAAATGCAGCATCACTGAGGAAGTTGGGTCTTGAAAAGCTCCAGGGATGCAAAACTATATAGCCTCTCTGGAAAACCTGCTCAGCTCTGGACTGTCCCCATGTAGAAGATATTTTCCATTTATATCCAGTCTGAACTTCTCTTGTTTCACCTTATGCCTGTTGATTCCTGTCCTACTGCTACACATTGCCACACAGATCCTGCCAGCATTTTCTCAATAACCTGCCTATACAAGGGAGGACTGCTCTGAGCTTTCTCCAGGCTGAAGCAGCCCCATCTATCAGGCTTCCTCACAGGCCATGTGCTCCAGTCTCAGCATGCTGCTGGCCCTCTGCTGGGCTCACTCCAGTTTGTCAATATCTCATACTGGGGAGACCAAGCCAGAGGACACAGTGTCCAGGTGTGGTCCAAGACATGTCAAGTAGAGAGGAACCATCATTTCTCTCCAACTCCTGGCTGTGCCCTTTCTCATACAGAACTAGATCGTGTTGGCCTTCGCTGCTGGCAAACCCAAGGTGGCCCGCTCCTGTGCACGTCACTGTCTCTCTCAAAGCCCTAGCAACTTATCCAAAGAGCTCCTCCCCAGGCAACCCATACCAAGCCTGGACTGTTGCAAAGGGTAGGGGCTCTGCTTTCCCAAGTATGGCTGACAATGCATGACTTTGCGTTTTTTTCCTGTTGTTTTTCCTGAGTATAAGAAAAAAGCTTGGATTACATTGTCCTTAAAGACCTGCAAGATGTCTTTATCTCCTTTGCCCTTTAGAGGTGACTTATAGGATCCTGCCTACCAGTCTTCTAAATGAGATTAAGAATGTTAGTCATTTTCCTCACTCCCTTCGGGTTCGTGATCTCCACTAGTTCGTGGTTGCCACAGCCAAGGCTGACACTGATTATCACACTTCCAAACACATCTTCTCTTCTATTGAATAGGAGATACAACCGCACCTCACCACTGGTTGCCCAGTCCATTCTCTGTCAAGAAGCTACCAGTTACACCCTCCAAAAGTCTTCTCAGCTGTTTGCAACTTGTCATGTTTCTGTTGCAGCAGATGTTAGGGAAGTTAAAGTTCTCCTTGGTAAACAAGGTTTGTGATACAGAAACATCCTCTAGTCTAGAGATTTTGTTTACATGATCACCTTGGTTGGGTAAAAGAAAAAAATGCAACAAAAAATTCTCTAAAATTACAGAAATTATTTGATTGATAACAATCTTTTTTTTCTGACTGGTTTTGTATGTTTTTCAGACTTCACCCCTTCATCTTAATTCAGATCAACAAGTTTATTTTTAAAAACCTTGAGTTACATCCTAGTCCAGAAAAAACCAACTAAGTAAACGAAAGCCTGACAGCCAGTCTCCTTTGTTTTCTCAACACATCTTGAGGAGCAAATTCCAGAGCAGTTTCCTGAACAGAACTGAAATAAGCCATGGAAAGAGCCAGAGAAGAAAGTCTGTGAAAATGCTGTTATATCCTGGCGGTGGCCTCCTTGTTTTCTCATATGGAAAATTTGCATCACACTGCTCTTTACTACATAAATAACAGGTTTATACTCTTTGTAATCTCAACTAGTTTTTAATTTCTAAATGCCAATGAAACATTAAGTAATGTCTATTTTTATCTACATATTTTCCTTGCCTGGATGCCGTTTGCCAGTCAGTATGCAAGGAAGAATAAATAGCCTAAAGAGGACTGGTAGAGGACTAGCAAGAGAAATCTGGCCATAAGAGAGGAAACAACCAAACAGGCCAGGTCTGTTCTACTTACTGGACTCTGTTCTGCAGCTGGCAAAACATTAGAAAATAAACATTATTTCCTGGCATTTTAACTTCCCATTGGAGTTTACTATGGTAAACTTTGCTTTTGGGTAATATGTGTTTTGAAGATTTATTTGCTTTGTATAGCCTGAATAAAAAATTGTTAGGAAACAACACTCACACATGCTGATTGGCAAAGTTTCCCTTTCTTCATGTTCAGATGACCTGGGAAGTCCTGTCATCACTGTTGGGAAGAAACTGGATGCCTGCATAGAAAGATGCATTTACTGGATAAATTTACAGCCCTCATACTGAACTTTGGAGGACCAAATCAACCGTCGCATACTGATAGGAACATTGATATGAATTGAAACACAGTCTGTATGAATAATACAAGACAGATGTTTGCTCACTGTTACCCAACTTATCCTATCCATCACACCAGCATGTGGCAAACACCTGCTAAGTCCTGGCTGTGTCTTGGATGTGCTCCTAGTTACTGAAGGAAATTTCTTGTAGCATCCTGTGGTAAACTAAAAAGCATAAAAAGCTTCAAATGACAAGATATTTGTCTCAAATTACATAGAGAGCTTGTCTATTCCAGTCACAAAGTCCCTGGCTGTTTTCTTAAATACACACTGAAGACTCAAGCAGTGTTCAAAATTTTTCAAAGGCAAACTTTCCTCATCCACAGAAGCACTAAAGGAACCTTTTTCTTCAAGACAAGCATCACGCAACAGTACCAAGGAACAAGGTCTTACCCATTCATAGGGTAAGACCTCAGTGGCACTACAGCCCTGCAGCAGGATGGTAAAGAAGGACAGAGCTTTGAATCCAGCAGGTGATAACAACCTCCCTCCCTCCATCTCACTCCCTCTACTTCATCAGCAGCACTTCAGTCTTTTCTTCCCATTCCCATTGTCCTTTCAGACATTTCTGTAAACACAGACAAATTCATCATACTGAATTTCTGCATCACAGGCTCATTTTCCCCACTGAGGACCTCTGAGCAGCCATTACATTATCAAAGTATGGGTAGGGTGAGAGGATTTTTTTATTAACTTTAAAAAATTATGAGTTAGCAAGTTAGCAATGCACGGTGTTCAAAGTGGAAACAATCATGTCACCAAATAGCACATTTTGTACAATAGATTAACTGCAATTAGAGTTGTATAGAAAAAGAAATAGAGCAAGATAGAGTGGGTGAGAGAAAACACCAGAATGCTCCACACCGAGACCTGTTGGGAGTTAACTCTGCTAAGAGTCTCTGCGTGACTTTCCAAGGGCTGATATATAATCATATATCCTAAACATTCATCCATTTCACTGGCAAGTCCTTTAGTTTTTATATTCAAGCCTTTCTAATGGCACTACATTTCTTGTACTCCAGCTGATCTTGTAATCAGATAATTTCCTGCGTTTTCCTTTCTAGACCTAGGGAAAAAAAGAATCAAACTAGCACGTGGGAGGAAATTACATTCGTAAAGAGAAAGCAGAAGTGCCTGTTTTGCAAAAAGTAATGTGAACGCTGGAGTTGAATTTTCCTATGAAATATTTTTACATGAGTTAAACTGGATGTGCTTCATTGAAGTATTTTCAAATTTAAATGCACAGGAAAGGAGAGTCAGGCTTTCACTCACTGCTTATTCTGCTGATCTCCAAATACACCTTTATATACTGATTTATTAAAGTATAAGCTCAAGCACAAAGTATACCAATAAGATATCCAAACAAAGAACACACTTCCACATATGTAACAACCCATGTAAGGTAAAGACCTGATACAGCTGTATAGCTTTTTGTTCAGGATGATACAAAACGGTCTTCACATTCACGTATTTTTCTAATTCTATGCTGAGATTGTCACTTTTCTCTTGACCTAATTGAACAACTTGCCCATTCTTTAGCATATATTCTCCAATGGCTTGTAAAGAAGAGAAAGGGCATTATCCCCTTTCACAGTTGGGAACCTAAGCAGAGAATCTAGGAAAAACATGGGCCATGGCCCTTCTGTGGGCTTAGATGAGATCTTGAGTTCACACAGCAAGCAATTACTCCCTGCTCCTGAGACAGAGTGGCCTCTTCTACCCAGCCTGTTGTGAACAACACCAGATTATCAGGGAACCAAAGGTATAATTGATCTAACCGTATTCAATACGATAAGAAAAGATTGTCTTTAGAGGAAAGTTTTGGAAAACAGTCATAACAGTGCTTGAAAGATTAACTTATATAAAGAAAGAATGATCATTTTTTACAAAAAAAAAAATGACATGTTTGTCTAAAAACATCTCAGTCTAACAGTAATGTGAAAAAAAGTAAAAAAACTCTAAAGAATACATAGCTATCCATCAGTATATAGTAGATCTTAGAGACTCGTTAAGAAATATTACAAACATTTCTGTCTGGAGAATGAGGAGGATTTGTGGAATCTTATTTAACATTGCATTTCAAAAAAATATAACCATAGTTTAGCTCTTGATAAAGTTTAGCAAATGATAAAGTACTTAATAAGGACGAAGAAGAACCGACAAACACAAATCCAGACAACAAATCTTCCTATTCTGTGTTTGGGATGAAGCAGATGTATATATTTACATCACATCATATTGACAATGTACTTTCTACAGTAACAAGAAGCATCACACACAATTCCTGTTAGAAATAAGTATCTTAAAACCTGTAGATCTGCATACTTTGTGCCTGAGTGTCCTAGGAGTGCTGGATCAGATATTCAGAGATGGAGAGAGTGCCAAGATGCTCTCAGTACTAGAAAGGATGTGCAGTATAATCAAGAGAACTGTGGTTTAGCCTGGAGTAAAAGAGGCTGAGGAGAGACCTTATCTCTCTTTGAAACTACCTGAAAGAAGGTTGTAGTAAGATGGGGGTCAGTCTCTTCTCCCAAGTAACAAGCGATATGACGAGAGGAAATGGCCTCAAGTTGCGTCAGGGAAGGTTCAGATTGGATATTAGAAAAAAATTTCCTCATTGAAAGGCTGGTAGAGCATTGGAACAGGCTGCCCAGGGCAGTGGTGGGGTCAACCATCCCTGGAGGTATTTAAAAGACGTGTAGATGTGGCACTTAGGGACATGCATTAGTTGTGGACTTGGCGGTGTTAGGTTAAAAGTTGGACTCAATGACTTTAAATGTCTTTTCCAACCTAAATGATTTCATGATTCTATGATTCTAAGCCACGTGTAAGTCAATGTTTAAAAAATCTTGAAAGAGAGAGATATTACATAGTCAATACTGTTGCAGGAAACTGGACCCTGAAAAACAAACCAAATTTCATTCTTACAGGAGACCAAAAAATCTCAGAATGGTAAGATTAAACATTAAAAATTTTGGCTATTATACTCTGATCATAAAACTTCTATGGCTTGATGCAGTATGACTTTCTGCTTAAAAAATGGCACCAAACATTTTAAATAACCGTGCTAACTGGAATAAGAAATACTACTACTTGGAAAAAATTCAATACCTCTCCTGAGAAAACCTTCTGATGTAAATAATAAATTGTAATAAAATGAGTGGGAAAAGATTTTCCTGTAATCCATGTCACTGAATGGAGAAACACAAGTTCAGAGATAGCTACCCTTGCATTATTTTTGGCCCCAAGTTTGACTGGAGTCAGAGGGATGTCTAACCAAATGGGCTACATCATCTCTCCTCATATAATGTCTCTGAAGCAAATAGTAGTGCGGTTGGTACTCCCCACAGTGTCTGAGGAACCTAGAGACTGGGGTGTGATCCCCACACTTCCACAAGGCTTGCTGGCAGATTGATCATGTCCAGGTGCTGGAATATGATGAAAAACTCCCCTGGCCAACAGGGAGAAAGGCCTCTTTTTTGAGGAGCAGAAAGCAGAGGAAGAGTATACAGCAGTAAAGACACCTCTCAGAAAGACTTAACAGAGAAATAATGAGTGAGCTAATAGATAATTTGGTAGAGAAATAGATGAAATCTGTTTTCAGATGGATGAGTGAAAGCTAGAGATCTGAGTGACACAAATATTTATCAGGAGAGGAGAGGAGCATTTAGGTACCTTGCAGCAAGAGACATCAAAAAGGAGCATAGACTCAACTATGCTAAGTGTCATCATGAGAGAATACTGGGCATTATAGCCGTAATGCTGATGCGAAGGTATTAGGGCAGAAGGAAAATACCAAGGAAGGAGTTGTGGCTGCTGACCTTCACGCTGCAGTTTAGATTAGAAATCATGCTAACACAGACTTCAGAATCATTTTAAAGACAGTGGTTGACTGTCGAAGTCCAGACACCTTCTCCCTTCATGTAAAGAACATTTTGGTCACACACAAATTATTGGCTAAAGAATGGAGTAAAATTCAGTAACTACAGCGTTAAGGGTCAAGGGACCGAGGTAACAACTCCTCAAATTCCTTAACGGTCCCCTTTGTCTCACTAGAGACAGGAGGGGTTTAAAGGGAAAAGAAGAAATTCACACCTCGGTCTGCGTTTAGGAAACTGAAACAAACTTTTAATAAACAATAAATCCACACAACTATCCACTGCTATACATGTGCACAAACCGAGAAAGGGAAAAAAACCGAAGAAGAGAGGACTTAGATAAGCACAGTTCTGTACAGTCTGTTCGAGGTCAGTGCTCTTGGCAGACACCCAGCAGCGAGGTGGGAGTGAAGACTCGGCAGCTGCTTTCAGGCAGAGAAAGTGGAATCCTCCTCGCGGTGAGACAAGGGTGGGGAGAAACCCCCGTGTGGCAAGGAAAAAAACTGCAGGAAAAAACCCTCCCTGTGCGGAACAGCCGGGAGTCCGAATATTTCACCTGATTTTCATACGAGACTCACTGCAGGAACAGTTCACAGCCCGTACTCCTCAGCGATCTGGAGGTGCAGGCCCTCAGCTCTCGGCCTGGTCTCAGCCTAGTCAGGCCAGGAGGATCGCAGGAGCTCTCCCTCCGTAACACAGTCTGGAGTCCAAGAGGGAAGACACTCCCTGGCCTGCTGCTTTGAAAGGCTCCCGACGTAACGTTACGTTTCACCTGACTCTCTTAACCAATTAAATGCGGAATCATTGTACTACATGGAATAATTCTATTTGTCCATTTCCCAAAACAAGGAAGCTTCAGCTCAAACCAGGACATACGGGCATACTGAAGGCTGAAGTAACGTCATGACCCCTGTGTCCCTATCCTCCAGCAGAGGGAATAGGTTTCTCTGCCAGTGAACAAGGTGAGATGATCACTGAGGTGAGAAAGACACCAAGGCTTCGATTGTCCACTTTGGTCAATAATCTGAAGGTGAAAACCTCAGTACTTCCCCCGACCCTCCAAGCTGCTGCCTCCCAAGGTTTCTTGCAGGTGTGGCATTGCAAGCTGACTCAAGGCCACCATCCTTACTCCCCGCCCCATGCACTCCAGGGGATGTTGAATTATAAATGTGAAGAAATATTTCTGTAAACCATTTTAGAAGAAATTATTTGTGTTTCCTATAAAAGGCAGCTTACACTTCAGGGAGAGGGAACACACTCCTGCAGACCTCCCTCGAGAGAAAGAATTCAGTCTGTTTTGTTTTTTTTTTAATAAATGGCTAAGTCCTGTATAATGTGTTCTTTAGGGCAGAGTTGTTTTGAACTTTTCCCTCACTTTCTTTTCACGTGGGAGTTATGCTCCAAAAATCAACTCTGTATAAATGTCGCATTCCTCCAAAATCTGTCCACTCCTTGTGTGTCTTTGAGAAGTAGCTCCTGCTTTTTCTGACAAAAGGAATGTTTCACTTCTGTTAGCACTGCAAAGCCAATTACAGCATGGAACAGGGAGCTGGACTGAGGCCATCCTTGTGCATCAGCAACAGCACTGTCACCTAATTTGCAAACACAGAACAATTACGACTGCAAGGATACAAGAGGCAGCCTGGCTTTTAGATTCCAGCTTGGATGTGAAGGACTGGCAGTAGGAAAAATAATATATTTTGATTCTGAGAAAATGTGATCTGAAAGCAGTTAGAAAGAAGCCACACCTATACCTACTTTTATAGTAGAAATATATATCAAGCTAATAACCATCAGTAAGATAGAACCCCAAGAAATACTCTCATAACTCTAGATTTCCTTTTATCCAAAAATTTGTTTCTTTAGAAAAATTTCCGGCTTTGAATAACCCATCAGTTTTCTATAACTTTGACTAACTGATGCCCTGACTGCAGCTGACAATATACACTTACACTGCTGTGTTCATCAATAGAGATACTAGTAGAGCTCAGAAAAAACCCAAAGAGACAGAAATACTGGGAAATGGTAGTTACAACAAAGAGATAGAAGAAACAGGAGAGTGGAAGGTGAAACATACATTTCAGAGGGGTTATAATGTTCACTGAAGAGGAGTGTATAAATGAATATTTATGAAAACGTTATTACGCTTTAAACCCAGAAACTACATTTATGCTTTTTTTTTTTACTTTTATTCAGTGCCTACATTTAACATGTTTAGATGGAGGTCATAAGTCAGGACTCAGAATCTACATCTGCACAGACTTCACTGGTTTGTTTTTGTTTTGTATTCTGCTGGCATCATCTTTCTGGACTACTATGTTTGCAAGGGGAAAATGTTTTTGTTATTAACAGACATATGTAATGGAGGAAAATAATGTAAATCAGGCTGTATGACCTGCATTTTGGTCTGCTGATTACTACAGATGAGTGCGACAACTTTATCTTAAGGAAAACATTTTCCTTTGAGGAGAGACATAATCTATAGCCAGATATAATCACGAAGAGAAAGACAACAGGATGGGCAGCAAGACCATCACATCAAAGACACTGTAACAACTTCCTGAATTTCAAAGTGGCTCAGTCCCACAAAATGTAGCAGTGTTATGCAGGAGTTCAGATTGGCCTTCATGCAAGTCTTCTCCTGGTCTTCTCCACACTGAAAAGCATATGTCTATTTTGAGCCAACCACCTAACGACATCTTCTGTTACAAGACGGAGATGAGGACAGTGATTAGCAAAGTTCCACTGGGGTGAGCTCATGTAAAAAATGTATCAATAGACATATTTTTTGGTTCTGCAGCTTATCACTTAAAGATCTATAATTTTTACTCCTTCCCATTTCCAAACAAAAGGTGGCTGCATTTGCTAATAAATGCATAACAACATTGACAAGTTGATCTACAATTTTCCCTTTATATTTGCTCTAGGGATTCTTTTGCTCTAAGGCAGAAATGAGATTCTAGTTCAAAACCAGACAACCCAACCCACAGCCCAAGGTAAAGTTTTTGTTTAAATATAAATTATATTTAAGTATTTTGACTTTGTTTTATAGTCAAGGAAGGAACTTACGAACAAGCAATGTGCTGAAGAAACAGAAGATATTTAGCTCTGCATAGGACACAGGACTTTGCTTAACAGTTTTAATAAACAAAATCTATTCAGCTCTGTGAAATTCTTTGTCGGCTTATAAGTTTTTTTCACACAGCCTTTGTTTTACTTCCGTATTTTACAGGCATTTTTCTAGGAACCTCCCTAAAATCTGCAAGCAAATGTTCAGAAAGAGTCAGAATCTACAAAAATTTTCAGGAAAAAAATAAGGCTCTTTGCTTCAGAAGACATGCAAAGTTCCTGATCCGTGTTTGCAATCCTGGATCCCTCATTTCTGATATCTATATGAAGAGGGAGAAAAACAATAAAAAACATTTGTAAGGGTATACAGATAAGGGGATTTTTACTTATTAGGAAATGGACAATTTTCTGAATAATTGCTGGTTTTTGAAACACTTTTTCAATATTTCTTTTTTCCTATTTTTTTTCTAAAATTACCATTTTTCCATCTTGGCATCTGTTTTCCTTCAAACCTTACTCGTGGACTTCCTGGCTCTCTCGGTTCTTCCCAGGTGTTAGATTCCTTTCACTTTTTCCCAGGCGATACTTCAGCTTTTTCTAGATTTGTACTTTGATAAGAACCATACCTGCCTCTTAGGTTGGCAGGTGACCTTCATACTGGACTTGCCAAACCCTGAAGCATTTAGCTCACCCACATTTGATATCCATCCAGACTGCCCAGCTTCAAAACACCACAACTGCTAAAATCTCTGGGTCAAGTCACTGCCCTGTAGGGTTCTCTGTGCAGACACAGAGCAGGCAGGAGCTGGGTCGGTGGGACAGACACTGCCCATTCACTTGCCCCTGCCACCATGCAGTTCCTATCCACACATGCTGCATGGAGATGACCTCCTCTCCCCACTCTGCTGCTGCCCTTAGCTTCCCTCACATGCACAAGACACGTGTTCTCAGACTTCTTACAAGCAATTCTCCAGTTTTCCTCCCAAATACTTCCTAATGGTCATAAATCTCCTGAAGACTCAGTATCCCTCCCTCTTTAGGATTTTCATCTGTGTGGAGGTTTAATCATGTGAGGGTCTTTTTTGAAGTTGCTGGGTCTTGCAGTGCCTTTATAGTACTTTGTGCATTTGTTTTTGTTCTCAAAGCACACAGATTACATCAGAATAAATAAATTACAGCTAGGATGTCTATACTCCCAAGAGTCACATGTCAGGCAATTGGCTGGTCAAAGCATCTTCTTTTGTTCTGAAATGCTTATGAGCCTTTAATTCAGGACACCGGGGAATTAAGCAGTTCCTGGAAGTAGCCTGTACAGCCACATATCTTCCTACTGCTTATCACTGGTATGCACGTGCAACAACGTCCCAAGTGCTGGAGCAGAGGAAGGAGAGATCTGGCAGGGATTCCTCCATGCCATACAACCTGGAACTGCACCTATGTGCCCAGAACTGGACGGAGGCTCCATCTCACCAAATTCAGTTTAGAAAGGAGGAAAAGGAACAATTTGTTTGGCAGTCTGCAACACTGAGCATCTTCTGCATTTTTACTTCTTCCTATAGGTATTTCCCTGAGACTTTCACTCCCCCGAAAACAAAAGGATGAAAGCACACAGTGCTGACACGCATGTTCTGGGTTTGGATTCTGGGACTATCAGCCTGAAGCATTCTTGCTAGTTTTATATTTTTGGCATCCCACTGATTGTATTTGGCTCTAGGTCTCCAAAACTGGCTTTTTCCCCTAGTGCTTATTTTCACGAGGCAATAGAAGGAAGAAAATTTGAGTCATGGAGATCTCTCATATCAGCTATGAAAAGTAGGTTAAACCAGCTTTTGCGCATTCAAGGATTGTAACCTAGCCTTTGCAGTTTTTCCTTGGTTTCCCTTCTTGGCTTAAAATTCTTTTCATTAACTGAGAGAGCTTGGAACTACCAGTTACACTAAGATGAAAGGACAATTTCATCTTCCTTCTTTTTTCAGATGCATTTTTTTAAGATAAGAAGCAACATTTTCTATTCTCCCAAATGTCAGAGAAAGTATTTCCCCTCATCCTGCTTCTTTCTTCAGTTATTCCTTAGCTGGGAAGTACATACTCTGCCTACTAGCATAATTTTATAGTAAGGGAGGCGGAGGGAAGTTCTCGTTGTGTGCAATGGAGAAATTATAGTAATAATTTCAGCCACTCAGAATTAATTCATTTTAAGATGTCAGTGTGTCAATAAGGTGAAGATTGCCATTTGCTGCAGCATGCAAGTACATTTTAAAGACTTAATGTATCCTCTGAAAATACCACGCATGCATGAATATCTCATTTTTCAGTGGAAAGGAGCCTCTCAATCAAGGGTCACTCTAAAAGTGAATCTCTGAAGAGAACCTACTCTTCCTGCATGTGGGGTATTAATTGCTGGGAATGTGTGTGGAGTTTCAGATACAAAGTTTTTGCCCTGGAGAGGGCAGATTTGCCAGGATGAAAGTGTTGCTTTATTCCCTCCCTATATAGAGAGGTAATTACTGTTCCCTTATAGTATCTAAAACTTTGTTAATTAAAAAATTCACACAACGGGTCGTTTATACATTTATTAATTATATGTATGAGGAAGCCTCAGCTCCATTTTCATAGACTGACACCTCTCCAAAGAATAAAGGGTATGCTGAATGGCCATGCATTGAGAATTACAAAATGCAGAAACAACAATGTTGTACAGAATTTCTGCTCTGGCTCAGCAAATTTTAACATTGCCCATATATTCGCTAGGAAGTTTTACAAAATTGGAGAATATTAATCGTCTGTGTTTCACATCAAACGAGATGATCCATTTATTGTAACATCTTTTTTCATCCTGCTGAGTCTCAAATGTTTTGACAAGTTCTGCCCTGATTTATAACCACTCAGCTCTCAGATGGCATGGTTAGATCCAGAACTTCTTGAACTATTTGAGGAAACTGCCTGAAAGCCAGCATTTCTCTGGGAGTATGTCAGACCTAGTCAAAAGATTCAAGAGTCTGAATACCCATGCCAGCCTGTAAACCTCTGAAATCTATCAACCAGTTACTTAATCTGGTGTAGATGGCATAGGTGAAGCAGAAGCCTGCCTTTAGGCTTGAAAACAGAAACAAAAAAACCCACCCAAACCCCTCCAACAACAACAAAAATATGGTTGGGCATTAATCCAGGCAGAGTGACTGCGTACGTATATACAAGTCTGTGGTCTGTGCAGAAAGGGTTGGTTTTAACTCACTGCCCAAAAGAAGCAGCAGGGTGTCTTTTCATGGGGGCATAGGAGAGCTATCAATTGTTTCAGTAATCACAGGATCTGCAAATAATAACCTACAGGCTCCTCTGTTCTAACTGCCTTTCAGTGCAAAAGCATAACCCTTTTTGTATTTCTACCAGCATTTTACCTGGTCTGGCTTTTCATGTTCCATGGGACAGATTCTCTGCTTCTCCCCAGGGGGATTATTCCATGGCTAACAGCTCTCATGGCCCTCCTTAATGCTGAATTCCACTCCCTGTCTGTACCATTTGGTGCAGAACATTGCTGAGGTGGTATTTCATGTGCAATCATAGCATCTTACTGATATAGGGGTTATTATCAACCCCTTTTTGTCATGAGGGTGCACACAGCCCTCTTCCACCAGCATGTTTTGGTGCACAGGATTATGTACAAACTGAATAATGAAACAATCTGTGCATGCTGAAAGGGAGTTCGCTGTCATTTGTTTATTACATGCTGTTGTGAGCCTCGAGACAGCAGTAGTAGGAAACGGGCTCTTCCATGCCTGTAAACAAGTCTTTGAGACCCAGCACTAGGGATGGCTCTTTCATGTGCATTTTGCCTCTTAGGCAGCAGAAGTCGTGACAGAATTTCAATGGAAAAGTCTAATTTACTAGCTAATTCTGGACCAACACCCACTCTAGCTCCCTCTCTCTGCCTGGATAACTGTTTCACATTATCTTTCCACATTTATAGGTGGTTTCCATTTTTTCCTTAAGTAAAGTTTGGGGTTTTTTTTTTCAATTTCTCTACCTTCTGCTGCAGTAGTTCTGTAGTCTTACTATGTGCTCAGTTCCTCCCAGGCACTTAAATATTACTCATAAATGCTGATGCCAAGCTCATTACTTCCTCTCTTTGGTCACCAATTAAAGTACCAATTTAGACTCACAATAATCCTTGATCCTAGTAAACATCATTAAAAACACCTCCTACTAACACAATATTTTCCCAGAAGCCATAACCTTTGCTTTTTCCTCTCCACAGGAAGGACATTGTCAGACATGCAAGCTTTCCTAGCCAGCCCTTTTCCAAGTGAATAAGCATGGTATGTGGGAAAGGATGACAAATCTAAAAGCTTGTTTAATTTTCTATCATCTTAAGACTTCACAATGTAAATATCTCTGAGAGTCTTTCACTAGCTATAAAAAGGTCTCTGAGGCTCCTAGCTAGAATAAGATCCCTCCGGTTTTAAGAAATTATTCCAGAAAAACATAGAAACAGAGCTTGACTTATACTATGTAGGAGGCTACCATTACTGTAAGGGAAGGCCTCTAAAGGGAGAGCTATTTAAAGACTCAGCTAGAAAGAGGACACACTCTAATCTATAACCAAACACAAAGAAATAATTTAGCACAAAAGTAAAGGATCAGTGTCTCCATTACACCTGTCCTTATATAAAACTGTCCAAAACTGAGTTTCACAACTTGGTCTGAGTTTTCCCTGTAAACAGGTGAATTAGCTGATGTGGCATTCTGCCTGATGCTGCTTTGGATCACATGAGACCAGTTGCTCAGTGGTCATATATATATATATCTTTCATCAGCATCACAGGGGCAAAAGCTATAGCAGAAGACCACCTTATAAAGAAATTACAGACCAGCTTAGACAGAATGGGTGATCATTTTATCACAGTTTGTCTGCAAACTGAGTCATGTGCAAGTGGTTAGAAGCTTATTCTACTCAGAGGACGAAAAAATAAAGAGTAAATTTATGTTTTTAAGGGAGGGAGGTAATGGAATTCCAAAAGGAGGGGAGAAAAGAGCAGAAGGGGCAGGAAAACATGATGTGGCGAGGATAATTAATTGAAACAAAAGATGGTTGAAGTAGGGAAACCAAAACTGATATCTTAGTTTTTTGTATTTCCTGTTAAAAGCCAGCAGTTAGATCTTACCACATTATTCAGCATTTGTGGGACTAAGGTGTGTCTTTGTTTAGTCCTTTATTTGCCAGCTTTGCAGGGTTGTACTGAGAAAAGACGTGTTAAGATTGAAAAGACACGTTAAGATTGTAAAGACCTCAGGTGCTATATTAGTTCCCTGGGTAGAGTTTTAGGTAGGATGTAAAATGTCTAAGCTCTAGGTATTTACTTCTGACAGGCAGGATGCTCTATCATTCTTAAGCTATATTCCTGTATTTCTTTGCTAAATGTAGAAAAATACATTGCTCTTGCAAAGTGAATTCCGGATCATCTCAGGTATGAGTAGATCTGACAAACCATAAGATACCTTACTAGCACTGTCTTTGTATTGACAGAGCAAAATCAGGACTGCTTCTTTCTACACTGCAGAGAGATTCATTTTGCTTCAGCCCTGAAAGCAAATTCCAGTTGATAAGATTTCTCCAGCAGCACAGTTCTTTCTTGAAATGAGGGCCATGATTTCCAGAAGGCACCATGAGAAGCAGGTACCAAGCAAATTAAGGTCAAAAGTTACAGAATCCCACTTGATGGTACTTGTTGTGTAATACAACAGATAGATACAGTCCTGTTTAAATCACATGAGCTGGCTCTAACTTCCATAGTAGGTCTTTACATACTCCACCTGAGCTGCTTCTGATTTCTGGACTGGTAGATAAATTTTCGCCTGCAGCTTGTGTTAAGCCTTGGTGAGTGATGGTATTGCAGGCCCACAAGCATTCATCTCATTAAATCAGTGGCCGCAACTTTCTGATTCGAGCTCGATGGCTGCTTTCAACTTAGCATGAAAAGAAGTCCCATGTGTGAATCCAGCTGAATTTAGTGGCAGAGATTTAGTTGGCTCTTTCAACTTTTTTTAACCAAAACAGTGACATCATTTTACCTAGGACAGGCATCTCAGATACTATGTTTACCAGTGCTTTTTTCTTAAGAATTTCAGTTTTCTTTTGTTGTTCAAGAAAGCACAGTGATTTCAGGCTCGGGTTTCTCCTGGTTTCATGTCCTAGGGTGTACTTCTCCCTGGATTTAGGATTATAACTAGGTGTTGAAGAAGACCTGTGTCCTTTCTAGGCCACTAGCCAGCCAGACAGGCAGCCTAGCAGGCCAATTCCTTAATTTGTGCTTGTGTCTCCCCACCCATAAATCTAGAAAAAGGGTTTTAACCCCACTCTGTAAAACATCTTTTAGCTATTAGAAGTACTGTTATTGGCATAATAATTGGAGACATTGTAAGTGTGGAAAATATTGTCTGTCAGTTGAAGAAAGGAAATCATGTGAAAAGCATTGGTTTAGTTGCCTCATAGTAAGACACATTTTGGAAATTTCTTGTCAACATAATGAAGCAATGTGGGGAGTTTGATACTGAGGCAAGTAAGAATGATGCTGCTTAACCATATTGCAACACGGCATCCTGATCCACATCAGTTCCATTAGTTCTTTTGCAGTCCAGGGTTAAGAAAACAGTGCTTGGTATTGCCTCATGCTTAAATTCTAGCTACCCGTAGGAAATAATGCAACTTGTACTGTTTCCAGCCAGTTCCTCAAGAAGAGTAATTTTAACATGTACCATCCTTGGCTATTGCAAAACTAAAAATCTCTTGGGCTTCAAATTTTTGTAAATTGAGGTTATATATGAATGCCTTATATCCCTCTTAAATCAAAATATGCTGGTGATGTTTAGGATGCAAATTATGTGAGGGCAAACGTAACATGCAAGGACAAGAACAAAAATTGCTTTCAGTTTTGAGAGACTCTTGGCTGCAAGTGCCAAAAGAGAATTGTGAAGTTCAGCATGTAAATACCACTCTGCTGGGGTAAAGTATTTCAGACTTCTGCCTGGACTGTACTTCTGCACTCTATGTGCATTGTCAGAAGGAAAAAGATGCCATACAAGCTTTATATTTGGAAGACAAAGCCACACGTTGAAGAGCCTCTCCACGTTTTTAACTGGGCACGCGCAGGTGTGTGTGCAAATGAAGGCAGATGGGAGTTACTATCTACTATGTAGGCTGATACTGGAAAGAGAGAAGGTCCTAACTTGGAGCAAGAGCAATGGCACCATGCACATGTGCACACAGACACCCGCACATCTGAGAGCACCAACATCTTGCACCCATTACTTGTCCTGTGATACACACATAATCTAGTTAAAATGGAAATGTATTAGGAAAGTCAAACAATTAATTGATCCAAGAAAGGTTGTTTCATGTTTTGTGTAAATCAAAGCTAAAAATTCATTTGAGGGACACTGCTGTATTGTAGACTAAACAGAGTTTGGCATGAACGCGGTGTTTGGTGTGGGTGTTAAAGTTGTTCTGCACTACACATGGTCAGTAATTCTCAGCAGAAATGTTAACTCAATTTGTCAGTATTATCTTTATGTCAACAGTAATGCTTAAATATTTACAATAGACATAGTACTCTGAGGGTTCGTAACACAAGATAAATTGGAAAAATGCTAACAAAATGGATGGTACTAATACAAGCCCTTGGCACTTTGTACTCTTCAATTTTCTATACAAGACGGTTTGCCTAAAAGTTGGGTTTTATTAGGGTCTATGGTTTATTTGCTACCCCCAAGCTTTTGCTAAAATGAAGCAGAAATTTGTACAAGCTTTGTAGAAACAGAAATGTGTTAGGTTGAAGATGCATGAGAACTGGGTCCATTAAAAAGTGGCATAGATTTTTACAGGTATATTCTGGAGCAATTGCAGTCTTGATATAAATAAGGATGAATACTGTACACCTCAAACTGAATTGCACCTGTTAGTATACGGGTGGACTTTGGCCCTGTGTCATCACAGAAATTACAAATATGCAGTGTATCTTTTCATAGATAGTATATCCTATACAATATTACTACAAATGCATTACAAGATAAATAAAAATATATATTTCGCAAATAGCTAAGGAGAGAAAAATATAAAAAAAACCCCTACAATTGGGGAAAATATTTTTTGAGCGACTCTGAAAATGGAGGAATAATATGACAAAATGACACAGCCTTCGTGGACTCTTTCC
>NW_010412233.1:167294-177519 GCF_000710305.1 Buceros rhinoceros silvestris
TCTTTCCCTTTATTACCCTCCTTTTTTCAGATTCATTGTCGTTATGTTCTAACATATCCTTCTAATGAATGCTGGCTCTGAAAATCAAGCATTTGATGCAATCATGTTTGATTTTTTGCAACAACCTTAACCTTGAATCTTTTCCCTGCTTGCCTTTATGACTCTAAACTGTGCCTCAGCATTTATTCACTCCTATACCTATATCCTACCACCGCCTCAACCACAAAAGTCCTTCCAGTATTTCCTCCATCATAATTCACCAGGCAGCAGTATAAGAGGAATGTCACTGCCTATTTTGACATGCTGGTTACAACAAAAAACCAAAAAAAACAAAGAAACAAAAAAAAAAACCAGAAAAACTCCCAAAACCAAACAGAATAACCCCACCAAAACTGTAAGCATGTCTTCCCTTGGATCAGACAATTTCACTTTCCATTTAACAGTATTTACAATAGTTTTAAGTCACTTTCATTTACCTGTTTTTTCCTGCATGTCACTATTCGTCCATTCAATTTCATTTCACATCTTTCACCACAAGTTTATCTGTTGCTTTACTCATAACAGAATCTGCTATCTCAAAAAGTTTGTTTGTTTCTCCCTGCCTCATTGTCTGCTCTAGCTTTTAAGTCTGAAAATGTTTTGGGACGTAATTTTTTAGATATTCTGAGTCTCACAGGAGGACATAAATGACATAGTGCAACACAATACTGTGACACAAGGATTTGATCTACTCTGCTATTTTTTTCTCATTATGATTACATACCAATTCATTGAGTACAAATCCCATATGTTTTGCTCATGTGGTTTTTTTCATCTCCCTGTTTCCTCAATTTTCATAACCTGCCAGTCATCACTTGACTGTGATATTGTGGAAATCTGAATAAATATTCCAAATTAATAATAATTTAAAAAACAAGACAGACATTAAAAAAAAGTCCCGTGCAAAACACATTGCTCTTTCAGAGATGACTGACCTAGAAGGTTTTGTCAAATTAAAAACAACCTAATGTCAAACTCCTCCAAAACATTTCTGTCCTTGTTCCAAGAGAGTATCGTTCAAGGGACTAAACTTTGAGAGGAAGCAACAGAACAAAACATGTATCAAAGTATCTATACTGAGCTATAGCGTGAGACACGAGTTGTTATGTCATCAGTTTGCAAAGCCTCAACCTATTTCCGCACATACTTGCTTTTTTTCCTTCCTCTTGGTCCCTCCTGCCCTAAAAAAAAATCTGCAATGCTTAACTTTAAACTGCTCAGTTTCAAGCTAATACACATTTACATCCCCAAAGATTCACATACTTTTAAACGGAACTGATCATAGTGAGAAAAGGGTAAATATGATCCAGCCCCTTCCTCCTTCCACATACATTTTTTATCTATAGAACACTCACTGTTCTTTAATTAGGAAAGCCAGCTGGGATTTGAAAAATTCTTTGAAGGAAGCTCAGAAGCAATGTTTAGAAAATGTGCGAAATCCCATCTTGTCTTTGAGCTGTCACTCAGGCTTTCAGTCTTTTGCCCCATATTCTATTCGCCATTCTTCGTCTGGACCTGTGATATCTGATTCCTGTTTCTATGATTTCCATCTTTTGTTCACAAGTCTATTCTCTTCACAATAATGCTATTCAGATAAGGTATGTCTTTGAGTTGTCAACTACTACTTCCCCCCCACCCCGCCTTGTAAAGATCTCATTAATGCTTTGGGCTTCTGTGATACAAATGTACGAAGCAAGAGCCCTCTGCTGAAATATTGCAGCTCGCTTTTCAGTCCTGCGTCAGATTGCATTAGCAGGGAGGTTTTATAGTTTACCTTGCAAATGATGGAAACCACTCTTTCTTTGTTAAACAAAAGAATAAAGGAAGCCCAGCAAAAGATATATTTATAATACATTGCTTGTGCGTTATGGTGTTCTGGCACTAGAGGAAAAAGGTAAGAGGATTATTCCTAGATAAGGCATCTTGCAAATATAACACATGCATGTTGTGACACTTTGCCCATATAATCATTATTCAGTTCAGAACGGTATGCTTTCAAGGTTTAAAAAGTAAAAAGATCAGAGTAATGACCTCGAACTGAACAGCAAAAGACAAAGCATATCTTTATTGTGTCTTCTCTCAGTACAGGGATCATGGTTTTTTGTTGGTGGGGGGGTTTTGTGGGTTTGGTTTTTTTTTTTTTTTTTTTTTTTTTTTTTTTTTTTTTTTGAGTACACATTATCCAGAAAAATGCATCAGCACTGCTGCAATGTAAGTAATAAATCTATAAGAAACCCCACTGTGTTTCAAATAATTTTAAAAATGATAACGGTAAGAGGCTGATGTTTTGTACTCTAGATCTTGGATAGAAATATATGGTGCATATCTAGAGAGAGAGAGAGAGGAGCCCCAAGACCCACAGTCCTTGTTCCTTGCCAGTCACTTGCTTTGTGACTTTCAGAAGACCACAGATGTGTCATCTTCACTACCTGTAACATTGAAGTGTTACCATTTGCATCTAAAAGTCTTGATTCAGAGATGTAATTTCATTTAACAGTACTTGAGATTCTTGGATGAAAAACGAACATCCTCCCAAGGTCTGCACTCCAACTACTAATCAATAAAGAATAAATATTCAATGAGGTTCCACAGGCATGTATTGTTGGACAAAATTTGCAATACAGTGAAGAAAGTGACGTAACTAACACCAATTGTGTTAGTTAATTTCAAGCTTTTTTCAAAATTATTTAATATTTTCATAGTGCTTATAAGAAAACAGTGGCTGAAAATTTGCTGCCAGACATAGCTATGCCTGATTAATTGTTTTAACACTTTAGGACATGAAGTAATGTAGTCTTCATCTACAGCCAGACTGTTTTATTTGTTAAAATATAATAAGATCACATTTGACTAACAGCCAGATACCTTATAAGTTTACCACACTTTAAATTACAAAAAAAAAAACCTAAAGAAAGTTAACTGTTCCTATAAAAAGAGCATTTAGGTCATTTACTATAAACAGCTGAATATTTAAACAGCACCAGTGACTGCAGTTTTGTGGATATTGTAAATACCTAAATTCTAAACATCTAAATTTATACTTCTAAAGTCCATGAGAAACATAATTTGGGATACACTGTGTACATCATACAAAGACACGCTTCAACACTCACTGGAATTAGTTAGTGGTATTAAACTCAACTGCATTAAGAACTGAGGTTAAGCTGCGCCTGAGTGCTCTGCCGAACTGCTGGTAATCATTGCTTGCACTTGCTCATGTGGAAGTCTGGTGCAGATACAGATGAAAACATCATTCTAACAGCTTTTTTAAAGGAAAATAAGCACCAATAAGCACTCTTCTGAGCAATGAAATATGATTTCTTTGGCCTTACTGACCCATTTTTCTTTGTCCTTTTGAGCACTTCTGGTCTCAACAGTCAGCACTACCGAGACACGAAGCAGAGGAAGCATATCTGCTAGTCATGGCACCTACTCCCTGGCAGACTCCAGCAGCAGTTGTTGGCTGTAGTTTCAGCGTTATCTAAGGATATGTCACATACTTAGGCTGTTATGTGATCTATCTTTGCTGCTTTCCCTTCCTAAAAGCTTTCTTCATTCCCTGAACTTCAACACTTTTTTCACATTTGTGAATTAGGTGCCATATGACTTGTTCATGAAATAGCTACATAGGCTGTTTTACAGCCCCAGGGTGGGAGCCAGGGCTGTCCCCACATTTGTGTGCCTTCTGCTTCCCAGCAGGCAAGGCAGGAAAACTAATTACCGTATGGGAACATCTATATGCTGGGACTACAGTTTTTGTGGAGAAAGGTCAGACGTGCAAGCACAGTCTCTTACCTGCCCTTTCAAACCATATTGCTGCTTGTCACGGAAGTAGAAAGCTTATGGAATTAGAAATAAAATTCAAATTAAAATTGTAAATTAAGGACACCAAGAAACCTATTTCCAAATGCTGATCTTTGACCTGTCACCCCCAAGATTGTCAGAGCCACAGAAGCTGCCTTTGTGGCTTGGGCATCCACACGCACAGCATGATTCACATCAGGGAGGACTGAGGAGCACGTTTGATTTGTCACTTTCACATCCAAGGGGCATTTGCAGGTGCCCCTCAAAGTTTCAAAGGCAAAGGAAAGCCTCACCAGAGCACACTGAGGATCCCTTTGGTACCCGAAGGTGCATTACTGTCGTGGAGAAAATTGTCCTCCCCCGTATCTGGGAACATGCTGTGATCAACATCAGACACAGATGGATAAGCAGAAAGAAGTAGCTAGCTTCTTTGAAACCCAGCTTCATACTTGAAACTCTTCTAGTTGGATAAAACAGTAGACTTACCAAAATGCACTGAAATAAGAAAAAAAGCCATTTCAGTGAAGACTGAAGCAGGCCTGAAATGATCATCTGAATACTCACACATCATTTTGAGTACATGCTAAATATAGTATTAATTCTTTGAACGGTTTGGCCTTACCATACACCTGATAAGACTTTCCACAGACTTTCTGAATTCATTCAGAGAAAAATCCTACTTCCTAGATTTGCTCCTTCTGGCAGATACTATGATAGGCAGTAAATTTAGTCTCCAACCTTTGTGCTACTCCTGCTCATCAATGTAAACAGAGATGTTAAGATTAATCTTAAGGGTTCCATAAAGGTAGAAGGGTCATTTTGAGAATGTGAGTCTGGTTCAAACTTATTTTGTCTTTTTATTTAACTTCAACGCACCTTGAAAGAGGCCCTAAATTGGCACTGGATTTCCCATAAATTAAATACGGGACTATTTGTGAGCTTTAATATGTTCAAAGAAGATTTTATTTTGTTCTAACAGAATGATAGATTAATCACCTCCATTCCACCCTTTAAACTTACATAGAAATATTCTGTAAATATTCACTGAAATAAAAAGAGAAAAGAAACTTGAGAAATACATATTTTGGGGGGGGGGTTGGGGGGGGGGGGGGGGGAGGGGGGGGGAAAGTGTCTTTTCCAAGACAGACATATGTTATTGGTGAGCAGTGAGTTGCCTCTAAACTTGAGGGGTGGTGGTGGACGACATTCTAAAATTCTTACAGTGAGTTACAGGAAGTATCTTAGAAAGCTGGAGATAGATGTAATAATGGAATAGGTGCAATTCAGTATCCTGTCTTTAAGAGAGACAGTGTTTTTTCTGGTTGGAAGTGGGACCACATCTCACGTTGTCACCAGTTGGCTGAGGCTGGGCCAATCACGGAACAAATTCTCTCTCAGCCCCTCCCCCATTCTAGGAGAAAGGGTTAAGGAGAGAGATAAGAGGAAAAGAAAAAAAAGAAGCTGGCAAGGCCTCTGTAATTTTGGGAAACTAGAACAGTTTTAGTAACAATAGAATGATATTGTATACAAAACCAAACAATATTAACAGGTTTATAGAGGAACAGGGATCTGGTGTTTCTAGGGTTAAAGCCACAGGTAAAGGGGCAAGGTGAAGCTGGCAAGGCCTCTGTAATTTTGGGAAACTAGAACAGTTTTAGTAACAATAGAATGATATTGTATACAAAACCAAACAATATTAACAGGTTTATAGAGGAACAGGGATCTGGTGTTTCTAGGGTTAAAGCCACAGGTAAAGGGGCAAGGTGATAAGGAAAAAAAGGCTTCTAGTCTGTTAATGGCAGAGACATGTGGCACGGCCAGGGCTGGAGTCCACTGGGACCACAAAGCAACAGTCCACACACAGGGGCGGGGCTGGCTTTGGTGGTAGTGCAGTTGTGATGGTCCAGCAGCAGTGGCGGTCCAGGTGTTAGCAGTCACAGCAGCAACGTGGGGTGGCTCTGGAGGAAAAGTGGTGGTCCAAGCAGCAGACAGCAGCATCAGTGAGCCAAGGAGAGGTAGTGACTTGTCCCAGGCAGCAGGCGATAAAGGTGTACGGTTTCTTTCTGCACACGATTCTTAAAGAAACATCATTCCACCAGTGAGATGTGCTCCACAGCCAGTGAGATGTGCTGACATTCAGGGGAAGAATACTTGAATTGGTTTCTTTCATATGTTCATCAAAACAAAACAAACCAGTTTATCTTAAACCAGGACACATACTCGGTGATTAATTTGCTATTAATTAATCACATCTGTGAATATATCATTTTCACTGAACTTACTTGATATTCACTGAATTGAGATACTTGTTTAGTTCAACAAGTATTTTTGTGTATCTCATATTTGAGCTATGCTACTGAGCTGTGATCAGCTGGATGAGTGACCACGTATGTGATACATTTGAAATCACAGATCATGATCTCTCAAAACACTTCTTGGTCTAATCAATTCCCCACTTAGAAAGGAACTCAAGAACTTTTACCACACATTTTTCTGCATATATGTCTAAATGGTTTTCCCAGTAAAATCTCATGATTCAAATGTGTCCAGCTTCAGATAAACTGCTTAGAAAAATCTGCACACTATTACCTAATTCTAAATCACGATCAGTGGAAAGCCTGCTTTAAATCTTAAGATACATAATCCATAAAAGTGTCACAGGTTGTTCAATGAAGGAAGAGAAGGAATGTGCCAGGATAGGAAGGGAACACTCTAAATTATGCAGCAAACTTTGGATTTGTACACTTACCAGACAGAAAGAAGCTGCCAAGGCACAGTAGTCCATTATATCTTGGACTTCCTAAATATACTCTGAAAAGGTGATTCATTTGCCTGTTTCGCACTGACTCCAGAAGATAAGGAAAGAAAACTGGAATTTCACTCCTAGAGTCTGGTATTACCTGTGTAAGAAATGAAGTAGACATTTTTAATCATTTACAATATCACCCAGATGTATAAAAAGTTCAGGGCTTTTTTCTTTTCTCAACTAGCTGATAATAAAAGCAATAAGCAGGTAAGTGCTGAAGATAAGACACTTGACCCTTCACTGCAATGAATAAAAATTTAAAAAAAAAAAAATCTGCTTTTGTAAGAAAAGACAGAAAACCATGGAAAATGTCTGAAAAAGCCGGCGTCCGTGATGGGACAAATGTTTTTACACAAGTCAGAAGTATTTTGAGAAAAGAGACTGCGGTTCTGCAGTAATCATTATCCCCCAAAAGAGGCCTAAGTAGAGCCCAAAAGAGTCTAAATTCAGTGTTCACAAGAAAAGACAATAATTGCAATGCAGTAGCTCTCGGGAGATAAATGTAGTTTTCAGATGGCAGTCTAACAATGTTCTCTTCCTTCTTGCCTTAGATGTTCCAGGAAGCCTGACGAGCAGGATTGTATACAGAATTGTCTGAAACATTGTGAGTATTTGTTTCACAGTAATGATCAGTTGGGGCTTTTTGAGCTGTTAACCATGAGCCAAGTCTTTCAAGACAAGTTCAAGTTTTCAAGTTAAATTTGCTTTGTGACGGATTTCATACCACATGACCATTGCATACGGTGCAGTTTCCGGCACCAAAATAAGCAATGTGCCACTATCCATGCCATGATGTTGGGTCATCTGCTACAAGTTTTCTTTGGGTACAGAGATTTCACATAGCCTCCAGCTTCCAAATCACACCTAGTCATCTCTTTGTTAAAAAAACAAACCAAAAAACCCCCCAGAACCAACCAACCAAACAAAAAAACCCATAATGGCATGTTATCTTTTATATCTGTATCTTTACAGTTATGTTTTCCCTGGCCTCTTCTGGAAGAACTCACTTAAAACAGAGGTGGGACAAAGGTAAGAAGGAGCAAGTAGGTGTCAAGAATTTGTACTGGGAAGAATTTGAAAGTGCTAAATAAAGATTAGTGACATTTCTTTCTTCGCTCTCAGAGGTACCATCCTACTGTAGATTACTTCAGGCACTAGAATGAAAGAAATTCTGCCATGCTGCTTTCCTTCTCCGCATCCTGTGAAAACAATCTACCAATGGAGCTGATCACAAGTCCTCAGGACTTGACACTAAGGAGCAGTAGATGCAAATGCAATGTATTTGGAAAGAAATTATAAAATAGCTTGAATTTGTGAGAAGAAAAAGGGGGGGAAAGCATTATGAGGCTATGCTCACTTTTATTCTTACTCCATAAAAAGATTGTATGTAGTTGGTTTGTGAAAAAAGAGTACATGGATAATAACTTTCATGTGGCTGGACAGGCAAGCCCAGAAGAATTAATCACATCTGATGAAATCCTAAACAATTCTACTTACAATGCTGTATGACTGGGAGAGACACACAAGTAAGTGTTGCATCAGGACAGATAAAAACACAAGATTCCATATTCACATAAAATTAAACCTTGTCAGCTTCTGGGACTCCTTGGAGACCGCTCAGCAAGTGACTGTATTGCCATTTCTAAGAGAGTTATTTCCTCTTTCCAGGAGCTACCCTTGACAGTTTACCTGTCAAGGATAAGAAAGGATAAGAACGAATAAGCAATTTTCTGCAATAATCTGGAATAAAAATCTTTCTACACTGCTTTATATTCTGTCTTTTACTGCTCCCTCTGCATTTTTCATACACTTCTCTTTCTACACACCTAGGTTTCTTCACATGACATCTATGGAAAATGGAAGGGCTGTGACATACGTGTTGTTAAATTGGGAGCGGATATTTTATGCTTGTGGCTTTCATAAACAATCATTGGTGAGCAACATGAATTATTCAACAACATAACAATAGAAAAGGTGTTCTCTGGACACTGGAAGTGAAACTGCAGAAACTTCTGTTGCTAGAATCATGACAGCTGTGATCATTCACAGCTAGGAGGCACAGTGTGGAAAGATAGTGAGAACACTCTTCTAGGTAAAATCTTGACCCTGCTGGAGTAAAGACAAAACCTATTTTTTATCTCAATAGAACAATGATCTGGCCTTTTCAGAGTCAAAAGAGGTTAAGACTTTGATTAGCCAGCACTCAAAATACAGTGTAAGACTGGGTAATAGATTCTATGTTCTAGTTTGATTTGTGATGTAGCCTCGATTTTGCACCCTTTACTTAAAAAGAAATTAGTGCTTTCTGTTTTCTTAATATTAAATATATATATGTAAAGAATTTCTGAAAGCCAGAAATTCAGTGAAAAGGTTTGTTATATGAAGACTATATAGTATTTCCCACATGGGGAAAAACAAAGGCAACACCCCCACACACCCAAGCCTTTGTGCTGAAAGGGTGGGGGGTGTATGGAGTGAAGTATAACCAGCGTAGACACTACATTTAGCTGAAGGGCTGTGGAAATATTGTCATGAGGTCTAACTGTTCCTTCACTCTCTGTGTTACTTTTAATATTTTCTTGATAAAGAGTTTTGCTCTTAGTCTGGGAAATCCAGGGTTTAACTACCTTTTTACCAGTATCAGATTATTTTCATGCTTCTGTTTCATTGAAAACAGCAAAATCTAGCAAAACATTTCAAGGAATTGTCAGAAAAAATTTTGTAAAGCAGAAGGTGTTCAGATTGTTTAGAATTAGAAAAAGCAGAGATTTTGTCTGTCTGAACTTGAGTAAGGCTGTTTTAGACACTGGTTCTAATGAAGTTCTGGCACAGTGAGAATTTGTCTGCCACCTTCATTTCCAGCCATAGAGTTGGAGAAACACAGACTGGTTTTCAAAATGCTATGTTTGGTACAATGAATTTTAACAGATTTGACCTGTTCACAGATCACCATTTGATCAGGCCTAGTCTGAAAACAGAGACTAAAATGCAGGAGCACAACTAGTAAGAAAAAGCAGATCATCCTGAGTTGGAGCAGATCATCCCGAGTGTCGTCTTGCGGCATGTACAGGACAGTCAGGCGATCAGGCTCAGTCAGCATTGATTTACGAAGGGCGGGTCCTGTTTGACCAAGCTGATCTCCTTCTGTATGACAAGGTGACCCCTTTACTGGATGAGGGAAGAGCTACGGATGATGTTTACCCAGACTTTAGTGAGGCCTTTGACACCATTTCTCACAATACTCTTCTGCAGAAGCTGGCTGCCTATGGCCTGGATGGGTGGACACTTCACTGGATCAAAAACTGGCTGGATGGCCGGGCCCAGAGAATGATGGGGAATGGAGTCACATCCAGCTGGCACCAGTGGTGTTCAGGGCTCAGTGTTGGGGCCTGTCCTCTTTAACACCTTTATCAACAACCTGGATGAGGGGATTGAGCGTCCTCTCGTTTGTCATTTGCAGAGGACACTAAGTTGGGAGGTAGTATTGGTCTGCCAGAAGGTGGGGAGGCTCTGCAGAGGGATTTGGACAGGCTGGACCAGTGGGCCGAGACCAATAGGATGAGGGTACGTAAGGAC
>NW_010412233.1:177751-178412 GCF_000710305.1 Buceros rhinoceros silvestris
GTGGGTCCAGCAGGAGCAGGGAAGTCATTGTCCCCCTGTGCTCAGCACTGGTGAGTCCGTATCTTGAGCACTGTGTCCAGTTTCAGGTTCCTCACTGCAAGAAGGGCTTTGAGGTGCTGGAGCAGGTTCGGAAAAGGGCAACAAAGCTGGTGAACGGTTTAGAGAACTTACCTTACAAGGAGTGAGTGAGAGAACCGAGATTCTTTAGTCTGGAGAAGAGAAGGCTCAGGGGGGACCTTATCACTCTCTACAACTACCTGAAAGGAGGCAGGCTACCCAGAGAGGTGGTGGAGTCCCCTTCTCTGGAGGTGTTTAAAAGCCGTGTGGATGTGTTGCTGAGTGAGGGACATGGTTTAAGGACCCTGGTAGTGCAGGATGAACTGTTGGACTTGATGATCTTAAAGGTCTCTTCCAACTAGATGATTCTGTAAGCTTCTGTAAGTTTCTTTAATAATGAGTACAGGCAGCTGATATCAAAAAGCTAACAATTAGTAAGAAAGGCTGGATTGAGCCTAATGAAAAAGTGGGGCCTGGGGGTGGTACTCAAGCTTCTGTAAGTTTCTTTAATAATGAGTACAGGCAGCTGATATCAAAAAGCTAACAATTAGTAAGAAAGGCTGGATTGAGCCTAATGAAAAAGTGGGGCCTGGGGGTGGTACTC
>NW_010412233.1:178804-180890 GCF_000710305.1 Buceros rhinoceros silvestris
AAGGCTGGATTGAGCCTAATGAAAGAGTGCGTCCTGGGGTTGGTACTATAATTATTGACCTGGAGGATGAAAGAAACTGTTTTTCAAACTTATAGTTAAAATCAAGCTTGAACGATGCAATATAACTCAATATGATCTTGCCAGTTTGGCGAATTGGTATAAAAAAACCTACACTATGGGTAAAAGAGTGTCAAGGGTCTTAAAGAGGGCTTATCCAATTAAAAAATACAGGACAGTGAGCAACAGGTCGCAGATCACAAGATGCACATCAGTCAAAAAATTCATGGTAAGAAAAGATTGATTGCAGTTTGAGGAATTTAAAAAGCAATTTACCCTAAAGAAGACACAAAGTAGTCTTTCCATCCTGTTAAGACCGCAGCTGGAACACTGGCTCAATAGCTTGCATGGGCCAGATGAAGGAAAAATATAGAGGAAGTCAGTCTGCAATGATAAAGAGACATCTAAAAAATATGGCGTGAAAAAGTGGTTGAAAGACCTTGGGACGTTTCACTTAGATAAGACAAAACTTGTGGAAAACAGAATAACAGCAATTTGGCATCTAGGCTGTTGCTAGGAAGGTCGGTAAGAGCAGTAACGCCAGAAGGGATATTTGAGAAGGCATTAGGATAAACCTTCTAGTACTAACCACTGTCAATCTGTTGCCTGGGGAAGTTGTGTTATTAGCATCATGTGAGCATTTAAGAACAGTTTAGACAAATATCTTTCACGAATGACATAAACTGGGAATGGACTGCATGATTTCTTTCCCTTTCCCTGCTCTGAGTGTGCTATCACTTTTAATACACATCCACTCTTTAGAATTTTGGCAATAGCTCTCTGAATGGGACAGAATAAAAAATGACTGTAGCTCTGTGTCACAGCAGAAATCAAGCTAAAAAAGACCCAGAGCAACACCCATAACCAGGGCACCAGGAAGCCAAAATCCTAGGATCTCATGGGCAATCCAAACAGAGATGCCACATGGTAGTCACTCTTGGGCAGCCCTTGACAAATACTAACAGCAAAGAGCAGACATAACTTACACAGACTGAGGAGCTGTCATAACACTAGCTAGATAATCTATCAAGAAAGTAGCAAGTGGCTTGGTAAATGTCAGTCCTTTGAAGAAAAAGGTTGAAAAGTTCACATAGGTTAATTTTTCAACTAGCATTTCTACAAAGACATTTGGGATTTGTTTCCATGGGAAGTTCATCAACAAAAGGTTTCCCCAGTTGCAGCAAATACAAGAAGCTGAACCAGCTTCTTGTGTTTTTTTAATAGTCTGGACAGCTATAAACATCTAGAAATTATTACAATGGCCTAATAACCTACCGTTACCGGGGGAGGAGCATTTTTAAGAAAGGAAGAAAGTGGTTAAGGATAGGATAAACAGATGTCAAATAAGTATTTTATTGTTCCTTTTCTGCTTGTTTTTTTTTTTGACTGCTTTGGTTTACTGCATATTCTGAATGTGTCAGAAGCTATATCAAGATAAATACCCCTCCATAGAAAGGTGAAAATCCCAGAGGGTGCAAGAAGTACCTACTCTACTTTTATGTAGGCTCTACATTAAATAGTCCATTATATATTCTAGGATTACAGTAAAGTAGGGAAAAACACCGAGAATGTAAGATTGAACACATAAGCCTCTGGTCTCAACAGGAGCCAAGATCTGATGATGCGGATATGAAGCGATCCAGGCAGGGACAAAAAAATGCAGTTTTCTTTTTTGAAAGAATAATGCAGTGACAAGACTCTTCCTTTTGTCCAGGAAAAGGAAGAAAAAAGTGAGAAAAGGTGTTGGGGGAAAAGAGCAATCAAAAATAGCAAGTATGGCAGTCGAAGGAGGTGACGGTACCTAAGAAAAATTAAGAAATGAGGTCAGAGTGAAGCTGCTGATGACATTGCAAACAGCAACGTGGAACTGGGCTTCACTAAGTCCTGTATTCTCACAGAGTTACACACTTAGGCGTTCCTGAGACCCAGATTTTCTGTTTATAAACAGAATTCTTCATGTCTTCACATGTTGTAGCAGTGGAGTGAAAATCATAAAGATGCTTTGCATTTGTATTCTGCATCAGCAGGA
>NW_010412233.1:181004-208410 GCF_000710305.1 Buceros rhinoceros silvestris
GCAGGAACAGAAAGTTTACAGCTAGTGCATGTCTTCCTGGTTTTTGTTTTCTGCCTTGTTTTCAGGTTGGAAGAAGTCAAGGGGCTTAGTTTTGCAGGGCCCAGCTAGAAGTCAGTAAGAGCAGGAGCAAACCCTGCAAGTCCTAGAACACCATCCACAGTTACATCACAAAATAAATGCACTACTTAGATTATCTGTTGTTTAAAAGAGATGTCTTTAGTATGCTATCTATGTGAATAAAAGCATAAACATTTCAGCTATCAACTCATCAGAACTGCTTGAGCAAGCATAAAATATCTTCTTGGCACCAGGTAGTCACTCTGTCCTCTTAACACGATTTCTTTCTCACAAACTTACTCTTCAGCCACATGCTAATGGGTTCATCTTAAGATAGCAAAGCGATGCATGTTTTCAGTATCAGACTTCCTTACATTGGTGAGAGCTACAGGTTTTTTTGATGACAAGACAGTTTTAGAACTACACGAATGGTACATCTTTGTTTAGGAAAAAAAATGAGGTGAGCAAGAATTCCAAACCGCAAATTATGCAACGTGAAAGACTAAGCTGAGTGCAAGAAGCATTACAGACCACTTTGCAAATGCAAATCAAGTAAGGTGAAGAATAAAAAGAAAATCCAACTCTCCTCAGATTTTGTTTCTAAATAACCTTCATTCTTTGCAATTTGGCCTACATTTCCATGTTTATTTTCTGATTTTTTTTTTATTTTCCATACTTATTACTGAGCAGAACTAACTGAAACAGATCGCCTAAGTTCCTTTGATTCAGCTTATTTTTTAATTTTCCTCTAAGCCCTTGGGTATTGTTATTTAATTGTTTTAGAGGACCAGCAACAGCTTCTAAAGCCATAGGCTAAGTACTGCCTGACTGGTCACAAGAGTCCAGCAGGCAAAGACTGAAGTACTCACATGGCAATTGCTGATAATGATTGAGTGCTGCATGAACTGGAGCACAAGCTTCTTTCTGCTAGTAGAGGTCTGTGATGACAGGCTCACCCTAAGGAAACAAGATGCCTTCCCTTTTCATCCCCAAGACTAATCAGAATGGTTTCCTCTGCTCTGGCCATCCAGAAAGTCTTCATCCATTATTCTTCCTAATTCTCTTTATAGGCAAGCACATACGATTTTCAGTCTACTCTCTTGAACACCAGCATCACCTTCTCAGCTACACTCATATATATACACACGTGACCTTTCCCTTAAACAGAAAACAGAAAAAATAAAGGCAAGCAGGGAGAGCAGATTGCTCACTAAATCTTTGTTGCTGAAGACAGCAAAAGAGCTTAATGAGTGTCTTGGCCGAGAGCCCCACACTGGCTTGAGATGGCTTCTCCTGCGACGACAGCATCAGCACAGTTTTATTCTCAGCTCAGTCAGCACCTCCCCAGCAAAGGACTTCTATCACGCCAGACCCTATGTTCACACTGCAAAGGACTGCTGGCTTCCTCTCTATTCCTGCCGGTGACGTACCAGAGAAGATAGAAATACCAGAGAAATACAAGAGAAATACAAGAGAAATACAAGAGAAATCCATGCCTATCCTAGGCTACCGTGGTCAGAAAATTCCTTTTGGATTTGTATCAAATTCCATTTAATACCACCCATTTCTGTGGTCTCTTTTTTCCTCCCTGCCACCAAGGTCCTCTCAACTGTTCTGCTGACAAGTCAGCCTTTTTCTGATGTCTCTAAGTGCCTGCACGGCCGTGGTATCAGATAAGCACTGGGATGAGTGAATGGGTTAACTGATAAAGTTGCTAATTAAAGCCCTGTTTTCAGCACTCCTAGAAGATTAACTGGGCCAAAATATAGAATACAGGGAAAGTTCTACTTTTAACAATGCACACAGTTTGGTAAATAAAAGGCTATAACAATTTCAAAGAAAAACTGTTCTGCTGACAAGTCAGCCTTTTTCTGATGTCTCTAAGTGCCTGCACGGCCGTGGTATCAGATAAGCACTGGGATGAGTGAATGGGTTAACTGATAAAGTTGCTAATTAAAGCCCTGTTTTCAGCACTCCTAGAAGATTAACTGGGCCAAAATATAGAATACAGGGAAAGTTCTACTTTTAACAATGCACACAGTTTGGTAAATAAAAGGCTATAACAATTTCAAAGAAAGTTGTGCCAAGAACCTTGCACAAACACTTTCCTCCTCAGAGAATTATACAAACGGTACAATTCACTTTAAAGCTTTGTAGGTTTAATTTTGAGAGTCTCTTGTAAACCCTGAGGCTAATTCACTAAAAATGCTCCAGCACTGAAAGCACAATCATTTTATAATCTTGAACATTCATTTCCAATTACATATTCCTAACATTTCAAATTGGCCAAAAATCAAAATCACTGGAAAATTGGAAGTAGGTTTAGAGAAATCATTTCTGTCTTCTCCAGTATAAGGTTAAATTTCCGGTTACTGGCAGGACTGTACACATAAGATAATGAGGTCATATTAGGATGGCAGTGACTAACCTAACAACCTATACCAAACGACTAAACTCTGTGATTCTCAGACTGAGCTGACTGAGCCTGAACTGTCCCTGTGCAATCCACAGAAAGGCTGATGCTTTTCTTTCTGGTACTGGCACAACTGGAATCAAAGAATCATAGAATGCTTTAGGTTGGAAGAGACCTTTAAAGGTCATCTAGTCCACCTACAGTGAGCAGTGACATCTTTAACTAAATGAGGTTGTTCAGATCTCCATCCACCTGACCTGGAATAATTCCAGGGATGAGGCGTCTCTCTGGGCAACCTGTGCCAGTGTTTCAGCACCCTCACTGTGAAAAATTTCTTCCTTGTATGTAGTCTGAATCTCCCCTCTTTCAGTTTAAAGCCATCACCCTTTGCCCTGACACAACAGGCCCTGCTAAAAATATTGTCCTCATCTTTCTTATAGGCCTCCTTCAAATACTGAAAGACCGCAATAAGGTCTCCCCAGAGCCTTCTCTTCTCCAGGCTGAACAACCCCAACTCTTTCAGTCTGTCCTCACTGCGGAAGTGTTCCAGCCCTCTGATCACTTTTGTGGCCCTCCTCTGGACCCACTCCAACAGGTCTTTGTCTTTCCTGTGCTGAGGACTGCAGAGCTGGACGCTCACCAGAGCAGAGTAGAGGCAGAATCACCTCCCCCCACCTGCTGGCCACGTTGTTTTTGGTGGGTATGGTTGGCTGCCTGGGCTACGAGCACACATTGCTGGGTCATGCCCAACTTTTATCCATCAGCATCCCCATGTCCTTCTCCACAGCACTGTTTTCAATCGCTTCATCCACCAGCCTGTATTGATACTGGAGATTGCCCCAACCCACTTGGGGTCAAGTGCCCCTTGCACTTGACCATGTTGAAGCTCATGCAGTTCATATGGGCCCACTTCTTCAGTTTGTTCAGGTTCCTCTGGATGGCATCGCTGTCCCTCAGGCATGTCAACTGCACCACTCAGCTTGGTGTCATCTGCAGACTTGCTGAGGGTGCAGCACTGTCTAAGTCAATTGCCTAAGTCATTGATGAAGATACTAAACAGTGCCTGTCCCAGTATGGACACCTGAGGGACTCCACTTGTCACCAATCTCCATCTGAACATCAAGCCCTTGACCACTACCCTCTGGATGTGACCATCCAGCCAATTTGTTATCTGCAGAACAGTCCACTCATCAAATCCACATCTCTCCAATTAAGAGAGAAGGCTGTTGTGGGGGACCATGTCAAAGGCCTTGCAGAAGTCCAGATAGATGACATCCATAGCTCTTCCCTTGTCCACTGATGTAGTCACTCCATCAGAGAAGTCCATTAGGTTGGTCAAACCTAGCTGATGAAGCCACACTGGCTGTCTCCAATCACCTCCCTGTTCTCCATCAGCCTTAGCATAGCTTCCAGAAGAATCTGTTCCATGATCTTCCCAGGCACAGAGAGGAGGCTGACAGGTCAGTAGTTCCCAGGGTGGTCCGTTCTACCTTTTCTAAAAATGGGTGCAGTGTTTCCCTTTTTACAGTCACCAGAGACTTCACCTGACTGCCAGGACTTTTCAGATGTCATGGAGAGTGGCTGGGCAACTACCATGAGCCAATTCCCAAAGGACTCTGGGCCGCATCTCGTCAGGTCCTATAGACTTAAGTATGTTCAGGTTCCTCAGGTGGTCACAGGTCTGATCTTCACTTACAGTGGGAGAGACTTTGCCTCCCTGGTCCCCATCTTGCATCGACTCAGGAGGTGTGGGAAGAGGTGTCAGTGAAGACTGAGGCAAAAATGTTACCAAATCAGCTAATCATTACTAGTTGTATGAAACTCTATGGAAAGTCTAACTATCGTAAGCAGAAATACTACTGAGGTTTAAAAATGCTCTCAGATGCCTCAAGTGAGTATACACCTGTTCTGTTACTTCCTTGTGATATTCCCAGATGGAAAATGATGAAGACCAGGGCAGGCAAGTCATGATGAGAACACTCATTTATAATCTATACTAAGTTTAATTAAATTTGGGTAATGCAAAAAATCTGTTTGCCGGTCATTACCTGATCCCCAAATTAATTTTAACCTGGAAACTTTTTTTTTGGACACATTATAAGGACCTGATAGACGAGTCCAAACTGGCCCCACCATTGTTGATGAATTCTGAAGGTACTTAGTTCTGGATTACTCTTTTAAGAGCAAGGTTTAAGTTACTGAGGCAGTGCTTTGTCAGCACTAAAAAGAGATGGCAAAACCAAGGTCGTCGTCTGCATCAATATGTATTTTTTATAATCACAGGGTCACCATTGCTAATTATGCTTTGTAACAGGTAAACTCATTCCTTCCAGTTACCCTGCAATAGTTTATTGACCTATTTGTGGCACACTTTCAAACCCCATTGAGAGATGATTCTATTTCAAATATGGTATATCTGTGATATACCACTGGTAGATGTGATGACACTACTTTAGAGAAAAATGAGGAACAACACATCTCTTTCTTCTTCTCAGTCTGTGAATGGCAAAGATGTAAAGATGCTATTCAAGATCTACAACCACATAGATATCTAGTACTCATTAAAAGCCCTGGCTTGATAGCCGCCGAGGGTGGAATGTCTTCTATGTCCATGGAGCAAATACAGAACAACATCACAAATACGTTAAACTGGCAACACAAGGTCTATTCCCTAGAAATAGGCCTTGAAATGAAGAATGTCAGGTGAGACTCCCATGTGACCCCACTAAATTCTCATTCACATATATAACAACACAGATTTCAACAATCCAGGCTGAATTTCTACTGAAAGCCTAGTAATCGTTGCAGGAACCGTTTATTTTTCGTTTCCTTCAACTCTCTCTCTATGGATGTTGTTCAACTTCCTTTCCTCCTGATTACTCTAGGAGCACTATGTCCAGAGACAGCCTGCCTTGGCTAAGAATCATTTAAAATTGTCATTACTCCATTGCTTCTACAAATGTCAGAAGCAGCAGCAGCAGCTCTAAGAATTTGGACCTAAAAGCAATATGCAGCAGAAAGGATGTTAGAAAACCCTTTATAAGAACAGGAACCTAAAACTTCGCAAAGCTAGCACCAAAATTTTATAAGATAACTAGAGGTTTAGTTCTACTCTACCACTATGGCCTATCCTGTTCCTAAGTCTGCACTGAAGACCAAAAATAACTCTCAGGCCTCATTTAATTCTAGAACAGGTTGCAAAACTCCTTGATTGAAGTTTAATGAACTCCCAGTTCCATTGACATAGGTCTGAAAGAAAAAGGAAATTATACAGTAAGTGCCTCTGCATATTGTGGAGAATAGCACACCTAGCAAATTATCAAGAATGAAACATGTGCAACAAAGAAGAACACTCATCTCCTCGGAAAAGTGCCTTCAATCACAGAACTAGAAAGAAGGGTGAAACTTACTGGCTCACACGCACCTACAGATAAGCTGAAAACAAAAACGACCTGCAAATGGCATAAAATAAGCGTAAAATGCTTGGAGGCAAATTCTTTTGAGAGGAATTCCAAAATGGAACAATTCAGCAATATCTATAGTTTTGCTTTCACATCTTTACTTGACACCTTGATGATTCTGTAAAGTTGAAGAACATTTTCAGGACTAGTAATATCGAATATATAAAGGAAGGATTGTTGTAGCAAACCTTTGTCCTGTCAGAAGCATATCAGCACTAAAGTTACACCTTGCCTTTAATCTAGCTGGAACTTCTACGGATAAGGGTAGGAATAATAGCAAATAGAGTTGCACCGATATTGATAGAAGTCCTGAGGAAGAAAAGCCCTGTCAAAATCAAAACCAAAGGCTTGACAAGTGTGCTTTGGAACAGGAAAGCAAATTCTAGCAACATATGGAAATGAAGAGGCAAAGCACTGTAACTTTGATATCTCACATGAAGCCTTGTGGATTAACTTTGCAAGACCAACTGCTTTTCTCTCAACAGTGATGCTTGACTATGCAGAAGTTGGACTATCACCTTTTGCAAAGCTATGTCATGCTCCACCTCCTTCCTTCTAGCAGTATGTGTCTGCATCCAGCTCTTCATACAGCTTGGTCCAACACATGAACATGTTTCCTACCAAAACTATGCTTTACAAACTATTGTCAATGCTGGGACCTGCCGCTTTATTTACACTGATTTTTTGACAATGGTGAGCATCAAAGGGGTAGTTAGAATAATTTGCTATTTAAATAAACCAGCTTTTTTCTTTCTCTTGTTTCATTTCTCCTCTGAATATCCAGTAAATTTCTAACATAATTTTTTTGCCAGTGCCAAGCTTGCTTTAGAAAAGGAAAGGAAAGGAAAGGAAAGGAAAGGAAAGGAAAGGAAAGGAAAGGAAAGGAAAGGAAAGGAAAGGAAAGGAAAGGAAAGGAAAGGAAAGGAAAGGAAAGGAAACATGTACACCTGTACCATGTCCTCTTCCCTGCATATTGCTGCCATGGTTTGATACTATCACTTACAGAATGCTCCCATCTCCGATCTGGTTGATTAGAAGTATGCAATTTGTCTCAGACTGAAACAATAACCTTACAAGAGATTCTATAATATCAAATGATGAGCCAGCTGGCTATATTTTCTAATGAAGTAATCCACATTTCTCCTCTGAATATCCAGTAAATTTCTAACATAATTTTTTTGCCAGTGCCAAGCTTGCTTTAGAAAAGGAAAGGAAAGGAAAGGAAAGGAAAGGAAAGGAAAGGAAACATGTACACCTGTACCATGTCCTCTTCCCTGCATATTGCTGCCATGGTTTGATACTATCACTTACAGAATGCTCCCATCTCCGATCTGGTTGATTAGAAGTATGCAATTTGTCTCAGACTGAAACAATAACCTTACAAGAGATTCTATAATATCAAATGATGAGCCAGCTGGCTATATTTTCTAATGAAGTAATCCAGTCTGTACTTTCTCATCAGAAATGGGGTCCAATACTGTATATCATAGAATTACATCTTTTATGTTGTACCACACAAGCAGCCTGTGATCCTTTGGTTTCCAGCTCTCTACTATCTACGCGCCCCACACAACAAAGGCTGTATATTTGGCAAAAAGAGCCCAGCTTCCAAGGAGAGCTCTGCTGTCTTCAGCAGGGTTACTTTGGGCATGAGTTTATACTCGATAAAAACAGCAAGATGCACTCTTGGATCAAACATCTCTCCAAATGCTCTTACAGAGAGATGCTTTGTTGTGACAGACCAGATTTAGATCAGTGCCTGCAGGCAACACATTAGCCACTTTCCTTCCAACAGTAAGTAAACAGCCCTACTTCATGCATGGCCTCCAAAAGAAGGTCCTTTGCAGTCTTGTTTGTACTGACAGCTGCTATTTAAATACCTTTGAGAATGGCAGTGAGTCTGACACTGTCTCGCTCTCCATATAAGTCAACAGTGCTGCAAGATTCATAAATCAGGAACTAATATTTCTTGCAAATAAGCCCAGAGTATTTAAAATAATCCTAAATAAGACAGTCTGATTATTTCTCAAAATAGCAGTAGAGAGAATGCATTGCCTGGAAAGCTGTATTTCAGATCATCCAGATGCGTGCAATGGAATAATTTTTGTTTTCTTACAGCTATTAAGAAGTTATCCATCTTCGCTTTCACCATGGAAAATTACCAAGCTCAGTGGCTAGTCATGAATGGCACTAGAATCAATTCAATAGAGACAAAAATATGTCTGAGACAAAATTTGTTTAGAGACAGGAATGATTTATAAGGCTCTTTTCCCAGTATCAGCTGTTCTTGCCACTGCAGTGACTTTAATCTCAAACATCCGTAATGTGGTGTGCAGCTAAAAGAAGCCTCCACGGCCTAGTTGAAAAGGCAAGGAGGTAAAAATTTACAATTGTTAGGATACAAAAATATAGATAGCTCCCCAAATATGAAATAAGTATTTATTTTTTGCTACCAGACAAGACCAACATTACTGGAGCCACTTCAACAACTGAGCAGAAAAAAAGGCAGTGTTTTGTGTGTACTGAGACAGCACAATGCTCAAACAATTCCTAGGTCCCTAGGAACTGAAATCCCTAGATTCTAGCACTCTCCATAAAGCCAAAAAAAAAAAAAGGCAAAACTATTTGGATTATTTTTCCACTGGAATCACACATTTTGCCAAACGTTCCTCTGTGAGAACACAGCAATAAGTAAGAAGTAAACCAACACTAACAGGGAAAGATTTCACCCTCTCCATCACCAGCATCTGCTCTGACCCATTCTAGATTTCCACCCTGGGTCAATTCATCTCAGCTTAGGAAATTTTAATCCACTGTTTATCAGTTCTGAAGTAGAGTTCTAAAATATTACTGCAAAATAGCATTATTTGGATCATCACAGTATATATTCCCGTAGATGTGTTTATAATTGAAAACTGAAAAAAACATTTTAAGTGCTTTTTTCTCCCCTTTATTCTTTGATGCAAATTATGCTGCTAGAAAATAATGCCAGTCTTAGAGCTGAATGGAGTCCTCCATTGAGCAGAGACCAAATCATGGGAGAAGTAACAAAATAATTCAGTCCCTCGATAAATTAAATCCTTGGCCTCTCTGCTTAAACAGCCAGCAACAACCTCTGCTAAAGCCTAACTCAGTAGCAGTGTTTCTCTGTGATGCAAATTTATCTTCACGATGATCTGGATCAAGACAATCTAAGAGATTTTCAATTAGCTACAAAATTAACATCTTGAAAGAAAAAAAGTGAAGCTGAGATGAAAAAGATCAGTTGAGGAAAGAATTATATACAGTCCTTGCAAGCAAAAGCATGGTCTCTGGAGAACATGAGAGCTCATCTGCCTCTCCAGTGATTTGGAAAGCACCTGAGCAGTGTGAACTGGGCTAGCAGTTGATTGACTAGCACCATTTGTAAATATAAATCAGGAAGCTGCAATGTGTGAGTCGTAATTTTATTGTCCAGAAAGGGCAAAACAGGTGGCTAGTGGGAGCAAAACTGTAGCAGTATGCAATACTTGCACTGAAATGTCCAGTCCCTCCTTTTTTAATATAGAGATGAGAAGTAGCCTTCTGCACTGGGATCTGTCCACATTACTCCAGCAATGACTCCTCCTTTGGGAAATGCCATTTTGACACACCTTTTACTCAGATCTTTGCTTTCCAATGTCTCCATTGACAAAGTGAGCCTCAAGCTCACTCTGGATATTGACAACACTTATGCTAACATACAGAGACTTCAGGGAGGATTAATGAGAGAGCAGTCAAGATCCATTGGTGTTTAATATACCTTTCTTTACTGAAAAAGGGGTGTTTCTACCAGTAAGGTCATTGCTTTGACACATTGGGTAAATAAGCCAGCAGAGGGTGGGGAGTATGCAAACTAGGCTGCTCCCAGTTGAAGTATGTGAACAAAAGAACGACAGAGACCATGATAAAAGTTGACTGTGTGAGTAAAAAGGCCAAACCACTACCACATGCCTGATGAAAAGGCAGGAAAAATATTGTCCAACCCAGAACTCCCAGAAGAGATGAGATCACACTAAGCGGGGGAGGAGGGTACATACAGGATGTTGTTTTGCAACTGTCTAGTGTTTTCCAGAGTAAAAGTGATTGTGGCTTGGCTAAGACTAAGTTCTTCTCCTGCCCTCTATTTTATCCCTCAAGACTAGAAACAAGAGCTCCACCACCAGATAGGTTCTCTGGAAATGCATCCAAGCAGCATGGTGCTAGGAAAGCCTATTGTCAGCAAACACTCTGGAAGACCCCACCTCTCTACACAGATGCAACTGACTGCCCAAGAGTTGTAGTACTGCCTCAGAGTCCTGAGACACAGAACTAGACTGCCCAGTACCCAAAACCCAAAAGTTCAGTTAAACTGAATCGATCATCAAATGTCCACGCTCACAGGGAGAAAAGGGCTTCATCATAGCATTCCACTTCCAAGCTAGTTCTTCATTCAAAGGAATTCAGCTCTTCTTTCTCACTGAAGCTACAGAATAACAATTATGGTGCCCCAAGGGTCAGGAGCATTTTTATGTAATATTTCAAGTAGTTCAGAGTTTCCTAGATACTTCATGGTGAATTCCTTTTGCAGGGACACAACTTTAGAAGATACTTTAGCAATCTTTAATATTTCTGGCAGTAAATTAATCCAGGCTGCTCTTAGAGGCACTTCTCCTCCTTTTACTGACTTCTCATCTCTCGAGACCTATCTGCTTTCCAGGAAATTCTACTATCTTAATCATAGAGTATTCATTTCATTTCCCACTATGGCTTTTCTTATGTTTGACACTCTTGACTTCACTGTGTAATCATTCCATTTCTCCTCCACATTTAATGTTTGATTCCATGGCTCTATCTCCCCCTTGCTCTGCATTAGTTTTTCTGGTTCTCTGTTTCACAGGGCCTTCTAGATTCGTTAGTTTTGGCAGAGTAAGCTCTCTTGAAGGACTCAGCCTCCATTTCCGTTACTATCAATGACAAGCTCTGGCTTTCCGTTGAGAGTATGAGGGACAGCGTGCATTGATGGTTATGACAGGCCTCTTTATACTAATTATTCTTTTATTCTGTATCTTCTGTTTATCCCTTCAAACATTTTATTCCATCTTGTCAACTTTTCTTTCATGCTACTAAACGTTCCTTGTTTTTCTTATTTTTTGTCTCACTCGTAGCTTGTACTCTCTCTTCTTAACAGTTCTACCTCTTTTGTAAGCAAACTCATTATCTTGCCTTGTATGAAAGAAATAACTCTGTGAAACCTCTGTATTCTCTTATTTTCTAAGTTGTTACTACATGTTCTCTGATGACCACTGTAGGCCTTATATTTTAAAGCCTGCAAACTTAGAGACATCTACACAGCAGGATTTAGCATTTTTTTCTGTTTCTTAGCCCAGTCTCCCATAAAGCAAGTATATACTACTAAAAGGTATTTTCCTTTCGAATGCTATTTCTTACTTTCTGTTTTTATTTCTGTTTTCCAGCATGCCCTGTTACATTTCATCTGTACATGTGCCTATCTATCAGTGCCTAGACATCAAACTTTGTCTTTCTTTGCTATAGATGAAATTATTGTAGTTATAACATGCGAGGATGATCTTGCAATATTTTGGTTTGCAAACTGATCTGCACCAATGAAGTGTCTGCCTGAACAAAGTAGTTTGCAGCAAAAAGCGTGACATTCTTTTCTATCACTTACTATGTTAATTTACAACTATTATGCAAATTAGACCAAATTACTAAACACTTCCAGTTCTAACAGCTCAATGATTAATTGCTTGGGGTAATCAGAGCTCAGAGAAAGCTGCTTTATTTTCTTATATGCCATCCACAAAACTGCTCTCGACAGCCACCGCATGATCCCTACAAATGATTAAAAGGATCTTCAAAGCCCATGAGAGTGATCCCTTCCCTAGGATGCCAGGAAGGTCTCTGAGGTCCTGCATATGACATACACCAATCTCACTGCAGTCCTGGTATCTACAGACCTGGGGACCAGAGAGAGCCTAATGACAAAACAAAATTGTGCAGTGTCTAGTGTCCAGCTTCCGTCTTCCACACTGACTGGAAATTAAAGTTCACTTGGCTGAGGAGTCAAGTTCACTGAGGGGACAGAGGCATCAAGCTATTTGTTATCCAGATGACTTCCTGAGAGCACAAAGAAATGGACTAAATATTTTACTAGCAAGATAGATTTGAAGGCAGACCATCAAGGCACATAGAATGCATATAAGGACAGTTTGCTTTGAAGAACAGAGTACTTTACAAATCAATAGGACCACTGGTAGGACCATGTGAAAAAGAAAAGACTGCAAATCTCAAAGTCATGTGGTATTACATTGAGGTGAAGCTTTTCCAGACATCCAAATCAAAGAAGAATGCAGCGCCCTTGGGCAGTTAACAGATACGTCCAACGTGGATGAAGGGCTGAGGAAGAGCAGCGTGTTTTCAGCAACAGGAGTCAGCTTCCAAATCCATCATCAGCTGGGAGCTGTATTTTCAGACCTTCTGTTTCCATTGAGGCCACAGAGAAGAGGTCGCAGAGCTACTATTCTGAGCCTTTTACATTCTGGCAGTGACAGGAGAGAGTGAAGAGGGGCATAGAGGGAGAGAGGAGAGCTTAAAGCATAAAGTGGATTCCTGCCCATGCTTTTCACTATACACATGCACAAATAAACTTTATTACTCATTCTTTGAATGCATCTTATCGCCTAATCAAGATAGAACACCATTTTTTCCCAGCATAGGGGAGAGAGTCCTTGGGCTCTGAGAGGTCAAAGGGCAGGGAGCATTCAGTCATACTACACTGGGAGGTCGCACATCATAAGCCACCAAATAGGAAAGTGTCACTCCTGGGGATAAACCCCAGTATCGCAGCTCAGTGCCGTTTTCCACACTATGACATATCTCAGAACTAATGTAGTTAAGCTTTCAGCACAAGAAATGACATTTGAAAATGAGAAAATATATAGATACAAGAGCTATATAATTTTCTTTCAACCCAGTCTTTAATGAACTTGGATTTTAATCATTAACAGAAATATTAATTGTTTTATGTCTATTAAACTGGCAAGATTGTCTTGTCTATGAATGCAAGACTAACATTTTTATTTTATCTTTTGTAAGAGAAAAACATATATCAAGAATTAAACTTAGAGATCTTCAAGTAAAGAGGAATGGTTTTCCAACGGGGCATGAAATGAAATTATCATTATGAAATTACTTGTTCATGAATAAACAAAGAGTCTGAACTTTTTTATTGTTATTATGGAAGACTCGGTAATGTTCTGTACTAGCTGTTGATAATCGCTACAGAAACACAGTTTTTTACCCTGCTGGATGCACATAAAATCAGTGGCCTTCACTTAAAGAGAGCCAGTCAAAAGCACTGGTTTACACTGACACAGCTCAGAGACTACCTTGATTTTCATCCGAGGTGCCCAGCACTTCAGTGACACAGTGGCAGCTACTAGAAAGACGTAGAACCACCAAAAGGACATAGAGCAACCCTTCTTTTTGTGACCATTTCGCATTTGCTGAAGACTTATTTCATCCTACTCTGGAAGAATTCCTAGTAAGAAGAGAAGCCATTTGTTCTTCTGCTTATAAGTCACATCATGACAACAAAACAGGAGAGAGTCATAACAGATAGCAAATTATTTCCACAGATGTGACCAGCAAAGTGAGCAAAGACAGCAACCTGCAGTTATCACTGACATTGTATCCTCCCTAATCCACATTTACCTCCCACGAATACTGACAGATCTACCACTTGAATATCATCTAAAAGTGGTATTCTTTCATACTACGTGCTCTCTTTAAGTTACATGAGCTGCTGTACATTTCTAATGCTTTGCTTGATAACAAGACAGTTCGCAAACAAGAACTCGTTTTGGTCTTTACAACATACATCTCTTTCATCTCTGGATATCTCTAAAGAAGTTGAACGAGCAGAGCAAAGAAAATCAGCAGAGCATAACGTGGCCATTAGTGTATCAGCTGCAGTGTGTGCATTTATGAACCTGTCACTCAGATTGGACCAGACATGCTTCTCTCATCAAGGACTCCAGAGTCAAGCCTTATTATTCAACCGACTTTCCCAAGATGGGAAAGAGAGAGAAGGAATATAATGCCACATCACACAATGCCATGCTCATATAATGTCACATCAGGTATAATTAGTTGCATTATTGAACCTAACTGCTCCAGCATCAAATTCTCTGCCAAGTTCCAGTGTGGCGGACTTACTGTCTTGAAATTTACTGACAGAAAGCATTAAGGCATCTTTTCCACATGCGTTAGGACAGCTCTGAGTTCCCTTACTGTTCCACTGGACTATAAGGGCCTAATGGTGCAGCCTAACAGCTCAGAGCGTTGGCTGGAGAGCTGTGTTCCGAGGTCAGGCCTTGGGTTGCTATAAGACTTTTGACAAGTTGCTTAACATTTCAGATAATCTTTCTTATAAACTTAATATTGCTATGTTTACTATATTTCACAGGAGTTTTGTAAAGCTCAATTAATATTTATAAGTTCTCTGGCTTAGATAACAGGCCCTGTTGAAATGCAAAGTATTACCACATCTGTTAAAGCTGTTTCACAAATCACCATTATGGCTATATCTAATCAGCAGTGCTGGAATCACGTTTAGGCACTTTTGTTACCTTGTCAATAGAAGTTAGACTGCCTACACAACAAATAAAACTACCAGAGCGATGAACCTTTCCTGCTCACAGGTCATAAAGACTGATTCCATATTTTAAAATGTGGCAATTATTCTTTCTTTTAGTTCACAGCTTATGTAGGGCAAGACAACATCTTTCATCAGTTAGAACAGAAATTCAGTTTTTACTAGTAATGTTCAAAATATGTTTTCCTCCACCTTAGTGGAAAGTCACCTCTTTGAATCCTGCTTTTTAATTCTGTGTTTGAAGACCTGCACAAAGTCAAAGGATTAAGTCATTAGAGGTGTGACATGTAGGAAAAATTCTATAAGCTTCAGCTGTTCATGGAAGAGTACACAACGTTAGCAGTGATATAGTAGCTAAAATTACAATAATAGCTTTTACAAGGTAAATTGTATTCCCTTTACTGAAGCTATTCCCTATTTGAAAGAAAGAGACTAATTGCTGAAGGAGTTTGCCTCCATTGCCCAGATAGTCAGGGACTGAAAGAGGTAATGCAATGCAAATTATTAATTTTCAACCTGTGAAAATTCCTAACAAAGAAACAATAAATAAATAAGTGTTGACCTATAATCACAAACCTCAAGATCCATCCGTTTCTATTACAACTGATGGGGAAATTCCTTTCTTACCTTTATTCTCTGTTGTTAGCTAACCGTAACATCTGCCACACACATTAACCTCAGAATCACAAAGAGATTAAAGAGATCATTTCAGCCTCCAGGCAGGGGGTGGAGGTACCTAGTGATGTTAGCTGATAGGATTCAGAAGACTCTGAGTTCCTGTTTTACTTGCATAAGAGTGTGGTAAGCTCATGAGGACTGGAGACAACTGCTTTGCAAATTCCTAGGAAGCTCTCCGTAAGACTCACGATAGTAACATTATCCACATGCACTTGAATGGGCACAATCCAGTGTGTCCACCCAGTGTGATGGATCCATGCGGTCAGTATCAATCTTGCTTCTCTACAGAAACAGTGCAATGCTCCAAAAAAGTTCATCATTTGCACTTCAAGAATTGGAAAATCAACTTACAAACGCAGGATAGCCATGCAGGCAACTGCTTCCAGAGTACAGCTTGTGGCTTGACAATTAGTTGCATTTCTTCATAATACAACAAACCATTCAATCATCATCTGTCATTAAGAAGAAGGTAAGGAGAAGGTAAGGAAATTGTATTTGCAGTTGTAAGCATTTAAAGGGCCTAAGTAACCAGAACAAAACTATATTGTTGTTCTCATCTGCTCTCAGGATTTTACCAAGAATATTCCAGTACATTATTGTTTTCTTAAAACACCAGTTCATGAAGAAACTAGCGACTTTCAAGCAGGAGCAATTAGTGCTTACCTTAAACACTCAACCCACATGGAAACCCTAAAGCACCCAAAGAACGCATCCTTTCTGCAGTATTAAAGCAGGCAGAATCTCCATCTACAGAACTCCAAAGACACTTCCTTCTCCCCGGTGATGAGAAAGGGATCCTAAAGGAGTATTGTGATGGGGTTAAAACGAAACCATGGGTGCGGTGGGTACCAAATGAAGCTTTTCATTGTGAAGTTTGAAGATGCACATCCCTCATGTCTAAAAGTTCAAAGTGCAGAGGCAAAGCATGGTACATTTTATGACATGCTGAGTCATGATTTTTAAGTTACCCATGTGATTTTTTTGAAGTATGTTTATTTAACATCCAGAAGCACTGTACAAATATTCAAGCATGGCCCATCACGTCTTCTTCTTTAAATGAAGCCCAAGCAGCATCTTTTGCTTGACAGCGTTAACAGCAAATGTGCAAGAGACTGTCTGAGAGTAGTGAGGGCTGTATGCATGTATCCACGCACCCTTCAAGCTGAAAGGGGATTCAGAGCTGCAGTGGCTGATTTTAAGACTTGTGCTTTGTGAGGAAACAAACTGCATTAAACCCAGAGGAATCTTCTGTTGGAACCTCAGTGTTGATGATAGGGATTAAAATGCTGCCATGTGGTTGAGCAAAGGTTCTGCTAATTCCGAGCGTAAACACAAATGCGTGCATGTGATGCTTTGTAAAAATCCTGAGCAAGGTTTTTATTTCATAGTTTAAAAGCCAGTGAACTCACAGGTGCATCTCAAGCTCTCAGTTCTGAGAGTGTCCCTGCCACCCAGTGCCTTTTTCAGTACCAAAAGCGGCTTTGTGTGTTTTGCCTGCCTTGGTCATAAAGCCCCATAGTATAAGGGCCTAAAATCTCCCCATATCACGATGATAAAAACGAACTGTCACAAGGCCTTCTGGTATTACCAAACAGGGAAACCGTGGAGGCACACAGCTTTGAAGTAGCCTGCAATCTTGTTTTGCTGACAAGCCATGGTGATGACTGCAGTGCAAACAGAGAGCTGTGGCTAGGAGGAAGGTACATGGTCTGTTGCAGTTTCAATATGAAATATTTTGTGCCCAATCCTTTTTCTTTTTATATGCTTCTCACCGATAATCTTGAACAACGCAGAGAATGGCAGTGGTTAGAAAAAAAATCAGTGTGCTAGAAGCCTTGAAAGGAATTTGGAACATACTGTTTAGCAGCTACTTGAAACTGAACTTTTTCTGTGTATATATATTACTATCCTCCAATCCCACAGGAATTATACACAAATATCCAGCTCTACTGTTGGAAAACATGACAGGGTGCATTTGGCAAGGATTTTTCATTCAGAACTGTCTCCCCTGCCAGGAGGTTTCGAGGCTCATGCAGCATTGTTAGTATGGCACCCACTCTTTTGCAAACCATCCGTGGCTGAAAATGCTTCAATATTACAACACTTCTCTTCATTTCCTTACTGTTTAGTAAAAGTTGGTTCTGGTGGGGAAAAGGTAGGATTTTCTGACTCAGCTACCTTAAATATTCTCACACAGCCTCCTGTCTCAATTCTAATAGATTTATTGGCAAAATTCATGATAGATTCAATGTGAGCAAGAACGGTCCAAAATAGTGATTTTTTGTTTTTTCTATTTCTAGATCTTCAACATTTCTGCAGGAGAGTTGGGATGTCTGTATAGCAAATGTAAGCTAAGCAAAGCCCTGATTTCATTAGCTGTCTTTGACACACACCTCATAGAAAAGCATGTCCTATGTCATTAAGTGACAGAGCTTAGTTTGTGCAATGTTTGCCCCTGTGAAGCCAGGAAGCTAGCCCTTGATCTCAAAAAATCTACCACACAATAAAGGAAAAGATGTCTTCGCTTCAAAACGAGAATTAGTCCATTAGTCTCAGAGCACCTCATAGTCTGTAGGGGGTGTATGTACACTAAAGGTATATGTGCTGTACTGATTTTTAACAGTGGGGAATTAAAGAGCAAAGGAAATACCTTTTCAGGTATATTCAGGAACATAATTTCTGATGAATTAGAAGAACACCAGAAATTTTCACCTAACAGTGGAGAGAAACAAGCTTCACAAGGCATGATGAAGAGCAAGATGCTCGCATAGGTATTGTAAATACCTTACAATCCCCTGAGCGACAGTGGCCCTCAAGTGGCCTACGCTGCAGCAGTAACACCTCTGTGGGACTGCAGCCTGCAGGGGACCCATCCTGCAGCAAGGCCATTCCCAGGGGCTACAGCCCACAGGGGACCCACACCAAGACAGGGACACCTCTGAGTGACTATAGCCCACAGGCCACCTGCATCAGAGGAAGGGCACTAAGAGAGAGCGTAGCAAGAAAACCTGAAGAAGCAAAGAGCAGCAGAGAAAATACACAAGAAACAAAGAGCAGCAGAAGAAAAGCAGTAAGAAGCAGAACAAAATAAATAAGCAAAGAAAGCAGCAGAAAAAACAGCTATTCACACAACCTCAGACATCTTGTGTCACCCATCACCTGACCAGAGTCACTGGAATAGACTGAGTTTAACACACAGCAAACACAGGAGAAGTCAAGCCTGGGAGAGGAGGGAGGAGTGTTTAGCTCAAGTGATTTTTTGACACTAATGGTCTCTTTTTTTTCTTCTCTACACCCAAATCAGTGATCAGAAGTTGATGTTAAATGGACATAAATTAAGTAAAAATACCCTGAGTAGAGATGTTTGCCCATGACAGGTGCTCGGATGCTCTTGACAGTAAGGCGTGCTTCCACGGAGCAGCTCAGTCCAGCAAAGCTCCCATTCCTCCCCGTGGGATCATGTACGTCTCTCAAGTAAAAGCTGACCAGGACCCAGAGTACCTGGTTCCCATCAGGTGTTCCAGCCAACAGTTCCCTTTAACTACTGCAACACAGATGTCATAAAGAGCTTACTAATCAGCCAAGCCTAAAGCTACAGGAGTAGTTCGAAATATTCATTTTTAAATTTGGAGGCAAAGGGGAGTAAGGAATTATATTTGGTAGTAAAGAACTGCAGCCTAATATTAAAAAAAAATAGTAATAATGAGTATGGATATTATTAAACACAGAGTTAGGTGATTGTCATGTTACAGGTAAGGTTTTAACATTCAATTCTTCTTTCACTACAGTCAGTAGTAAAACATGTTTTTATTTCAATAGGAGGTGAAGGGAGCCATTAAGTGGAGTTGAATTGTTAGGCCATATGGTCTCTCTCCTTGTAGTTTTCTTCATGTTGCAGGTATTTGTTTCTGTTTTGTGTTTGTATTTACATTTTCTTGGCTCTTTTAGTGCCCTAAGGAGCCATTTATAAATGGTCATAACACGGTAACCCACAAAATTACAGCCCTATAAATTATTCCCTCAGGCATTAAAAGAGCCTGGGAAAATACAAACACAGACAGACTCAAAACTTTTATTTAGCAAAATCTAGACCATATTCACGGCTGGAAAAACCCCCATCATTCCAAAAACTGGAAAACTTCTTGTATTATGGACTGATGTCAGTTGGTGAGTAACATAAAACAAATATAAGTACTAGCTAGGCCTTCCATAGTCTCTTACTAGGTCCAAGCTAATGTTCTATTAATGGCAAAAATGAGTTTTAAGTAAAAACAGTGAATATTGCTAAATGACAGTGTACTTACTTATCACATCATTTACAAAGTGAAACACTTAAAAGCCAGGAAATGAATAAAGAACATCTGAAATCTTACCCTCACCATATATAAAAAAGAAAATACACCAATGGCCTCTACTGCAACAGTACCTTAGAATACTGCACTCATTCACACATTTGTTTTCAAAGGTTCTTTCCGAGTCAAGGACATTATGCTTTTAGTTATCAGGAATCTGAGGCACAAAGCAATAGGTTTGGAAAGATACCCAGCTTTGTAGACGCAGTGGAGACAAATGATCACTCTCAAGTTCCAATTCCAAAGGGAGCCCCTGAAGTCCCATAAAGCTGTATTTGCATCCCACAGGAATGCAAGCAAGACGATGATGAACACACTTGACTCAGTTCCCCATACAGGTTCCTGGAAGCAGGGCATACATAGCCCAGAGACACATAAGCACACCATTAGGCAACAGTTCAGGATAGTCCCAGGCCCCATATTTTGGGGTTCCATTCAATAAAAGCCTCACAACCAGCTTACACAACATCTACCATATGACGCGGTGGTAAGGACATTCTGACACCCACTGAGTGTCCAAAACACCCGGCAGCTGAACTTGGGCATGTAGCCAGACACTCCTTTGCTAATACTGAGAAACAAGAAGTCACACAAAAAACTGAGCACAAGGCTAGGAAAGCTGTGACAAAAACTGGCATGGAGATTGCCAGTAGGTTCAACTACAACCTCTCAGAAGCTTTCCGAACATGCCCTACCCTTCTCAGCCTGTCAGATTTGGCAAGATCGCTAAAGAAGATGGTACGGCCATTTCCATTTTAAGGTCTAGTCAAGTGGTACCAGCTGATTCACAAGAAGATTTGGACTACAGTTGTAATCACAGAATACTTCAAACTAATGTTTGCAAGAAGACAAATGTCTCCATGTTAATCCCAGAAACAATAACAACAAGAAAATGCCTTTGTCAGTCATCTCTAAATGTTTTTTTGACCTCTTAGTCTTGGAGATTATGAATTTCAGATGGATGTACTAGATGCCAAATATATTAACTCAAATAATCGGTGCCCTGGGGACCCACCTCTCTGAGAGACTGAATCAGTAGACTGTGCCGCAGGATCTGATTTTGGCGCACATTAATATGAAACCGAGCCGAGGGGAAAGAATCTTAGAATTCACCTTAAATGTTTTATGGACTAAATTCATAGTTACATGTTATTTTTCTGACTATCGTAGGATTTGAGGAATGTTTTGTTCTCTTGTTCTTCTGAAATGGATGAAAAGTGGAAAAGAAACCATGTTTTTCACTAGGGGAGCTACTGAAGAGATAGTATGTGTGCTGGACAGAAAAACGGAGCCTATCCGCCTGCATTTGTGGGGAGACTCTTCAGGGTAATACGCTGGGGTATGTTAAGTCTCCACAGTCTGCAAAGAAATAGCTCTAACTCGCATCAGTTGTGAAATAAGGTCCAGAAGAACACAGAAAATGTACACGACAGTTTCTCAGAAAGAAGATTTTGGGCAGAGCAGGGAGAAGACGGACTGCAGAGTGCCAGATCTCTGCTGAATGCACTTATCTGCTGAAGCACTGTGTGCTTTTTTCCTGGGACACAACAGATTTTTCCATTTGGTGTTTTTCCAGAAGGTATTGACAAATTGCATTTGCGCATAGATTTCCCTGATAAGGCAGAGTCGTCAGTTCAGCCTTGCTGGATGCTTTGGTTATCACATCAGGCCCAGTACTGTTTGCTGGCTCTGAGGCCAACCACATGTGTCCCCTTCTTCACCCACCCATGAAACCATGGTAGCAGCACCCAAATCAGCTCCTGAGAATGGCCCCAAATGATCTCCTGGCCAGGTCCCCTCTGTCAATGTCCCAGTTCGCTTTGGCCACAGCCAAGAACTATGCGAGCTGTTTTACTAATACAGGTATATATCTTACTAATATAGCTACAGCCTCTCACAGCAAACTTCAGTCAAATAAAGGTAAACCAGATCTACTTAAGACCTTGATGCTAATGGGCACAGTATTGTCCTCCTTAGAGTGAGATAAAAAAATGCCCCTAACCTTCTCTGAAAACCTTTTTCTGAGCCTGAAGTGAAATTCCTTCCAGATCATTTTGTTTCTAACAGCATATAATTTAAAAACTCAAGTTTTTACATTCACAGAAATGAAAGGTAATGGGCATCATAAATTTTATGACATTAAAACTTATAAACCTGTTTTCATATTGAGCACAGATTGTGCCCAAGTGCCAAGTATACATTATACTAAATATTTTCATAAAAGCAGTTGTTTCAGCTGACAGGAATTATCAACATTTGACAGCTGCAAGTTAATTGGGTATGTTCCCAGTAAAATTCTCATCTTTTCAGAACCCCCAGGTATTTGAATTCTTCCTATTGCATATGTTTTTGTATTTACTTTTTTGTCTTTTTTTTTCCACTATCTTTTACCATCCCGTCCTCACCATGTTCCTATACTTTCTCTCTTCTCCTCAACTCAGTAAATGCTAAGCTTTTTCTTTTGTGCTGCACTCCATCTAGTAACTGTTTAAGCAGTCACCCAGTTTTACTTTAACTGAATAAAGTTAACCACATTTGAAACAGCCAACATTCAAAACATGAACAAGTTCACTGCCAACAATCTCAATTTAATACCTATGAGCTAAAGACTTTAGTTCCAACCTCTTCGTGTTGTTCACATTCAACCCCAAGACAGGTTTAATGTTTCGCTTTAGTTGCAAGACAGCTCTTGCCAAATTGCCAGATTTCAGTACAAAATGAACCCATTTTATTGCATTCTTTTGAACTGCCCTTGAAGGGACAAATCTTGCAAGGACCATTTTGTCATGTGATGCAGTCTGGTAGTACTTTTTGTGCAGAAGGTTCATTCAAACCTTCTAATGTCAGTTTTCAGATTTCAACAATGATCATCATCTACGACGATAATAAAATACTCAGGGTCCTTAGCAGGCTGCAAAATGTTCTGCAAGAGAAGATACAGCTCCACAGCCTCCTTAGTCAAGCCAGTGCTGGTTTATATCTACCTGACATTCTTTATTTGCATGCACTCTCTTTTACACACTGTTTAAATATACAGTAAGGTTACTGCTTTTGTAGCAGTATAAATATACAACCTAGAGTAGGTAATCTCAGTCTCAGTTCATTGTTCAATTGCGTACACTGGATTAGCATAGGATTTCAGTTCAGCAGTTGAGAAGTCAAGCAACATTTTACAAAGAAGTTTTTATCCTGGTTTTATGATGATTTATAAATGAAAGAAGAAAAGTAACGTCTTTCTTAAGGCTTCATTCTAAGTAGCTTTTTGATACTTTGATTGAATACGTAGTGCATTCAAAATGGTAATATTTTTCTCAAAGGGTACTTTTATTTCTAATGCTTCTGTTAGGTTTTAAAGGGTTTGTTGCTTTCTTTCATCGTCAGAAATTATTGTTTCCAAAAATCATCATTTATTAGAGCAGTAAGTCTTTAAAAATGACAAGGTCAGGCAAAGAGGTGAACACCATATTCTTTTTAAAAGTCTTCTAAGGAGTGAAGGAAAGGTAATTCAGTCTCTAACATCATGCCTGGATCTGCATTTCTTCCTTACAAGCAGCTTTATCGATCTCTGTGTCATTCTTCCAGAAAGAACTGCTTAGGTGCCTTGGAAGCCCTTTTGTTATATAACATGCCATAATACTGAAAACACGTAGGGGAATAGCTGCACCGTTATGCAATGTACAGTACAGTCTATAAATCAGCGCTCCCTTACAATGGCCAGCGCTTCGCAACAGCTTGTTTTAGTGTCTCCTCTAGTATCTCTCTGCTGGTAACTAAATATTTTAGAACAGTTTATATTGACTTCAGGGACAGCTGTTGAGAAGAAAATTCCTTATTTCAAGCCCAATATGGAGTTCATGGCTTAGCTCAGGAATTGGACGGTGCCCAAGAATTTGTTAGGTTTTCTCCCCTTTGCTCTGAATTATCCAACATCCCCCCTGCCTCCCTCTCCCCCAAAATACCCTTCACAATAATAAAACTTAAAGCGTATCCAGAGTGCTTACTATATGCTGACATTTTCTTAAAGGGACTGTGTCAAGATAACTTAGGCCTAAATGCTGGATTTAATAAAAACTTTTTAAACAAAAACATAAAGTTAATACGAAATTTAAGATTATTTAAACTGTCTTAGCAAAAAGAGCAGTTCATATTTTAAGAGGCCCCTAATGTTATTACATTTCTAAGAAATATCTCACTCTATAAAAGCTAGCAAGTGAAACCGAGTAAGATTTTTTAAAAGTGCCCCACGCTGGCCTGCTCTCATTGCCTAAGCAGAGAAAAAAAGCAAGGAAGAAAGACTTCTAAATATTTTTTTATTTTTGTATTTAATGATTTGTCTTGTATTAATCACACACCATAGAGACATTAGTTTTTACTACACTGCTTATAACCTGTTAACCAATAGTTCTTTAAAAGAAAATATATGCCTTTGTCCTAACACTTAAGTTACAATTGGTAATGAAAACATTAATATATCTTCCATTTCCACTTGCCAATGTTCTACCTACTTTTCTTATGACCAAACATAACAAATACATCAAGAGGATTAAAATACAGAAATACTGACCAAATTCTTCTCCAGAAAAAAAGAAATATGTTTATAAAATTACATATATTTGTTAAAGAAAACATCTCCATTTGAACTTGCTGCATAGAATCCATGTTTCACATTTAATTTCAATCTATTTTTAGCTTGCCTTTAAACCACAGGTCAGCATAAGAAAGTTACAAATTCCATGAGGTTTCTAGAAAATGCAGATTACCAAGAATAACCTTACTCTCCACAGCCAACACCTATAAAGGCTTCCTGTTAATGATATCTTACATGTCACGTAAATAATGTCACAACTCTTATGTGAATGACATGATACATGAGGAACTTTCTAGCAAGAAAATAAAAAAACAAAACCCCACCAAACAGTTTTTCAATAAAGTAAAGTGCTATCAAGAGTAAAACCTGTCACTGCTAACCTGCAAGGCATGGATGACTCACAGCAAATAACGCTTAATCCTAGTGATATGCAAAGTATTTTAAAGATTTGCAATTGGGAATAACTGAGCACTTACGAGTTTAAAAAAGCGCTTCTTGGGTTTTACTGAGAATTTTTGGTGGGGGCGAGGCACCTGTGGGATGTCAGTCCAGCAATAACAGCTTTATTGTGACCACTCATCATGGCCAGAGAGCTCTTCCCCCAAAAGGATGGGTAGCAGGGCAGCTTGAGGTGCTTTCCTTGGTCACGTGCTGCAGTCTCAGAAACTGCCTTCAGCACCCACTGAAACCATCCAAATTGGCAGGAGAGCTCTGTTGCTCTGGGAGGAAATGAATGTTGGCCCTTTAGGCAACGAGCAGTAATAAACAAACCTCCTGCCCCGGGCTCTGCACAGCAAGGTATTAAAGAAGAATGGTTGCAGAGCTGTAGGGTCCTAGTGCCAGGCACCTGTGGAGGACATGGTGCAAGGAAGCCCTCTCGGCTGCTTCACCACACACTGAGTTATGCTTGGCAAATGGCTACGGCTTAGATCTTCAAGGAAGATTTTTATGACACTAAACACCTCTGGATGGATTTATACTTATGGGTACCTGAGTGACTAGAAAGGATTTAAAAATTTAAAGTCCAACTTCCAGACTGGTGTTTCTTGAGCCTGGTTTCTTGAGAGCCTTTACCCTTTCCCAGGATATGCCTTATAGATGTTTATTTGTGCAGAATCAGTTTGGGATATCTCCAGACATGGCCAGCAGAACCAATAAATGTGACTACAGCCCTACATTTATCAAAGGAGGAGAGGATACAATTCCCTCCTTGCAACTCAGACGTGTCCACTCCTTTTTCTAATATTCTGTGCCTGGTACAGTTAAACAGTCAACAATCATTAAAAACAGGAGAAAAAAAAATGGTACAAGTCCACAGTTTAGGGAATTCCTTGGAGACATGTCTTACTCCTATGAGGAGGAAGATGTCTCCTTAGGGCTTACCCTCCACTTCCAGAGTGTGCGCTCTAGCAGCAGATATTTTATACAGGCTATTCGATGACATTTTATGTGTTGATCCTGTAAAATGAAGCATCTGTGTAACTGTATTTCCTGTGGAATCCAGTTTCATTTGGCCTCTGGGGTTAAGTGTCCTGGGAGAATTCCCAGTGGGCTGGGAACCAGACATTGCAAAGCCCAAGCTCAAGACCCTCATAAGGAGATAGGTGTTGATTTTCACATTAATAAAGAAGAGAGAGGCTCAGATTTTTATATTTCAAAAATGCAGTCTTTGACGAGATTAAAGACCTCTAGTGTTAGGTGGAAGTTAAATCGTGTTATTTAGGATTTGGCTTGGACTCCTTTAGAATTTGGTTCCCTGTTGCTAGTTCTGCATCTCTAAATGAGGGATGACAGAACAGAGTCCAGACCAGGTGTTGTGAGAGAATTAGCAAGAACTTCGGCTGTTAGGGCAGAGGATGCTCTCTAAGTCTGGATTCACCCCTACCTCCACATCTTCCTAGTAACCCTTGGATAAGCCACAAAGCTGAAGGAATCTGCAGAAGTGTTATTAGCTCTCTTCAGAACGAACTCGTGCTTTTTTCTTTTTTCCCCAGCTGGGGAGATTGGGCTTTAAAGAAGATTTTATTTAAAGACTTCATTGGTAGGCAATAACAGAATTCTTGGCAACAAATGTCAGGAGGCTTGATTTAAATCTAACAGGCCTCTCGGCATTGTTAGATGAGAAACCAAAAGAAGGGAAACAATCAAGTCTGGATGCATTTCATGGGTCACATAGTCCCAGATTCTCATCAAGCCTGAGCTCCTAAATCCTCTTCTGCTCTGCCCTGCTAACACGGATGTGGCAATACTCTATTTTCTCTGACAAAACTTGCAGCGCTCCCGTTTAGCAGAGTACTTTTCATAACGCCTACAGGTTATCACCTACTAGCGCTGTGGCTTGTGTAAGCAAGGGGCCATGATAAAAAGGTCACAGCTTACATGAGGGAAAAGAAAAACATGTAAGTGTTACTGCAGTTTTTCTAAAGTGGAGTCCTGGAAAAATTCATGTAAACTGTGCGTAGCTGTAATGTGAAAGGGGACATTTGTTTCTTCAGAAGGAATTACTATGGTGCAAGAATTGTCTTGGCAGATAAACAGAATAGATTTGCCCAATTTGTAAATAACTTCTTCTTATGTAAAACTTGAAGTGAATAAGTAATTTTTTGAAAGGCAAAAAGGCTCCATCTCTTTACCTGCTGTACAATGACACATACCTGCTCCTTTACAAAAAAAATTTTTTTTAATTTAAAAGAACAAACCATACACACACAAAAAAACCCCCAGATTTTTAATTCTACATTTGGACCTCAGTGGTTTCGGCAAAAGTTTCAAATGTCAAACCAAAGAGCATTGCTCATAAAAAGAAATCTGCTGGCAAAGGTAACTCTCTTACTGAGGTCACATTCTAGAATTTGAAATGTGGGGAAAATTGATAGTTTTTTCACCATTTTCTTAAAAAATTAGTCATATAAATATTTTCTAATTACCAAAACCACTACACATGACTTTGCCTATTGAAATGTATTCATTTGAGTGTCTATTACACAGTTTCACTAGAAGGAATGGTAGCCTTTTGCAAATGGCATGCGACGGGTCCTTCCCTGTTGGCTGACCTGGGGAAGAATGAAACCTCTCCGAACCATAGCAGCTCTCTGGGCAGAAATTCCTCTTGAGCTCAAAACACAGGAGGTCTCTGTGTCTGGAGACGCAGTAAGCAAATCAGCAGGACATGCGGTTCAG
>NW_010412233.1:208675-222194 GCF_000710305.1 Buceros rhinoceros silvestris
AGTAAGCAAATCAGCAGGACATGCGGCTCAGCCATGGACTACACGCATGCAGTAGAATATTTGCTGTGTTAATATTGTATGTTAATATTGTATGTTAATGCCAAGGCCGAATTTCTCAGCTGGACTTGCTTTGCTGAGCCCAGAGTCATACAAGTTTTCTGCTGGAAAGGGGTCATTCTTGCAAACGTCACAGAGCTGAGGCCAAAACTTGCCTCACTGGAGGAAGAAAGGTGGGGAGAAGAGAACTCTGCTTCAACTTGGGCAAGAAGTTACTCTTTTACACTAAGCTATTGTTATCTCACCAGCTTGGATAATTTTAAGACTCAGGCAGAGGATTCTCAGATTCCAGATAAAGATTTTTTTTTTTCCAGTTTAATGACAAGTCTACCAGGACATGGAACCCAAGGCTCTCCCAGATGTTAGCACAGCACATAAATCTACTCACTGTTACAAAAAGAGTCATTTTGTCTCTTGTCAGAACTCAATGAAGAAAGTCACATCATCCTGTCTGTTTTCTTTGGACAAAATGACTTCTACCTACATTGTTTTGCCTGAATTTTTTTTCTCTTTTTGTTTTGTGAGTTGTCAGTGGCAGGACTGTATCATTATTTGCTGAACAGGAAAGGAAGAAAAGGGTCTTGTTTACAGCCTACCAGGAGCTTAAAGTATACAGGCACACAAGTTCTCAAAAGAATGAACAAAACAAAGCCTAAATGAGTTTTTCTACCATTTTTAGATAGATTTTGACACTCAGCAGTCTGGAACTACTTAGTCTTTTCTCATGATTCACAAGTAGGTCCACCATACACTTTAAAAGAATTAATGAATATATCACCCTGCGGAACACTAATGCATGCATTATTCATCCTGCCTCAGCTTGTTTGAAATGTTTGCATGAAGAGGAACTCTAGTAGGTACTGTTTCATTTCATCACTTACAATGCCTGCAATCTGACTGCAGTAAAATTTACAGCATTAGGCTCTTGTATGATTAATATACTACTGCCCTAAGAATCTGCTATACTTTCAGTTATAACCCATTATGCCCATGGGTTTCTGTTGGATACCACTATTTGTGACTTCATATATCATGAACCTAAAGCTAGCAAAGGTTTCCTCAAAGTATGTTTTTAATCTTATATGTCAGACATAGTGTCCTATAAAATTTGTGGAAAGGCTGCTTTGGAAGAAGGCAAAACATTTCAAGCTAAGCATCAACCTAAGATTAATCTGTAATTTAGAACTAGATAATTTCTCAAAACCAAAAGACCCATAGGACTCCTAGACAAATGAATTAATAAAAACACCCAGAAAGGTCTTCCTCAGTTAGTTATCAGGCAAAGCAAGGGAGAGGTAGAAACTCCATAACACACTAACCCTGAACTTCCCTCTTCATTCTTCTTGGAATTCCTCATCAAGTGAAGTAGAAAGTGGCACCAAAAACCCAAAATAAAACTACTTGGAATGGTTGGTTTGTGGTGGAATCCATGCTGCTCAGAGCACAGAAGGCAAATAGGGAAACAGGACATGAAGCCATAATACACGCCACTCTCTACCTGCAGCAGCCCTCTGCCCACCTCTTCAAATGTGAAATAAAACACCATCCAAATACTAGTGGGGCTGTAATAGAAATTGACAAGCTGTAAACACGACTTCTTCTGAAAACTGGAATGGAGACCTCAAAGCTTACCTCTGCGAAGAGCCTTGATGGAAACAGCTGTCTCCTTCCTCATTTGAGTGCTGCTGTGAACATTTGAAATTCCGTGGGATAGCTGTTACAAAAAAATTTTTTTGAAGTGCATAACAATAAATTAAAGGTGAAGCTTTTTATATCTTTTCAGTTTTCCATCCCCCGTATGTGTGTGATTACAAAAGCTCCGCTCTTACTTTTAATTAAAATATTCAGTGACAGAAAGCAGCTGACAAACTGCTTCAGCTCCTGCAATCTGTAGCACAGTCCTTTAGGGCATGATTTACCAAACTCGACCAACATGTTTAACTGTTAAAACAAAATTAGCAAGGGTTTGTATTATATGCTGCTTGAATTGTATGTAATTAAGAGTAAACAAGCTCTGTTGTTTCCAATGGTATCTAATATGGTTTTATAATAACCAGACAGAGACAGCCTTTGCTGTTGGGAAATTAATACTACATAGAGTAATGAAAAATCTGAACTGGAAACCTCACTCTAGAGTTTTAAGATATAACAGAAATGAACAGACAAAACTTTTTTAAAAAAGATGTGATCAAAAACCAGAAAAGAAAACACTCAGAATGACTAAAAGACCCTTGGAAAGAGACCACTGTCTAATAAAAAAGCCTGCAGAGCTAGTAACGAGCAGCCACATAACACCCTACCATGCAGTGACCCTTACTCGAATTTCTATAGCAGATTATATCAGATGATGAGAACAGAACTAGAAGTGAAAAAAAAAAATACTAGTTCTGTTCTAAACACACTAATGAGATACCACTGTAAAAAACTAAGAGGTTTTGCGGAACGATAAATAAACCTTTAAGGTAGCAATTTACCATAAACAGGTGAAACGTAATAAAAATTTACAATTACAAACATATTAAAAATGTATTAATATACCCTGCAAAGACACTATCACTTAAGTGTTTATGTCATAAGTTTCAGGGGAATGAGAAGTAGGAGGAAATTGTTAACAATATTTGCTAGTTTTTACATTTGATACACACTTGAACTTCAACTCTTTGAAGTCAAATGAACAGAATTTTGTAAGATATGACACGTATTTTCATTTTGAACAAAAATCTTTGCTAAGAAATAAAATTTCTTTGCTAAGAAATAAAAATCAGAACTGATTTTTCACTGGGTGATTTTTCAAATGTTGTTTCCCAGATGACAGAGGACAATTCTGTTTAGGGTTGGGTGGTTTCTGGTGAGAACCCCATAGAGCCTCAAAACAACTCAGTACCCTTGGAAAAAAATCCTGCTCAACTTGAAGTCTTTGGAAGAAGTAGACCTCACTTCACTAAGGACAATATGTCCTAGTGCTGATATTGCCCACATATTTTTTTCAAGATGCAAATTTCCTTAGCTAGATTTTCTGCAGTGAATGGTCACTACTTCAGGAAAAGAACATTTCCTCTTCGATCTTTTTCCTTTCCATCTTTTTGTTTTGTTTTGGGTTTTCTGGGGGGGTTGGGGGATTTTTTTTGTTTGTTTGTTGAGGGTGTTGTTTGGGGATTTTGGGGTTTTGGGGGTTTTTTTGTCTTAGCTGGATCTTTCCTTTTTCTGCCTTCAGTGTACCTTGATATATGGCCACACACATCTTTAGGACAAGCCTGCAAACACACAGCAGATCAAAAGCACTGCTGTGAAAAATGCATGTCTGTTGACTCAGACTCACAGAGCAAGTCAGTGCTAATGCTACAGAGCAGATGGAGATCAGCTTGGTGGTGGCATAAATAGGACATTTCTAAATGGTTGTCTCATGTTTACACATTATAGGAAAAGACAACATCTAAACCCACTTCAGAAGCATTACAGGGTAACATAGGGAGAAGTCAGCTACAAGCATCTTGTGCTCCAAGGTAACAAGATTCACTTGTCACTTCAAATCAACTTCTCTTGACTTTCAGATGAAAAAGCACAAGGCAGAGAAAGAAAAATTCTGCTGCCTGCGCTCACCTAGGCACTATTTCCATGTTCACAACAGATATGAAAACTATTTTCTCTGAGTCCAGACTATTCACTTCTTACATATATTTATGTAGAACAAGTGACATCCAGTGGCTGGTACAGTCAATTACTACTCAACTCTCAAGCCAGGTGCTCCGGCATCTGTATCTTTCTCCCTCACTTCTCCCTGTTTCCTTCAAGTGCCCGTAGCAAGTCAAACAGTTTTTCTGTCTGAGGAGAACTTCTGCAAGACCCTCACTAAAAAATCCCAAGAGGGAATGACACAAGGACTGGGGAGGTAGGCAAGAAGCCCAGATCACATTAAAATAAGGATTTTGATGTTGAGGTTTGCAATGTTATTTTATCACAAAGCCATCTAAGTTGCAGCTTGTTTTACTCCTCAAAAAAGCAAAACAAAAATTTATTTCCAACAAAATTTGCTACTTTTATGTGATATACAGCAAATCTCAAAGTGGTGCATAGAACACTCTCAAAAAACATGTATTAACAGCTGAATTGAGTAGGTATGTTTAGAAGTTGTTTCTGAAAATTCCAGCAACACTTTCTTAGGACTGGGGAAGAGAAGGAGAGAAGAAGCATTAGATATTTTGCCTTGGTAATACTGTTACAAATATCTGATATCCAAAGGTACTTTCACACTTACAAACTACAGTCAACCTCATTTTCATGAGCTCAGAAATCAAGTATTTCCATACTAATTGGCTTGGCACAGATAATATTACATAAAGACCTAGGAAATCACCTTCTTAATGTGTTTTTTCTGAACACTTCTCACAATAACATCACATGGGCATAATTTATACACCAGGCAAGGCTGCTATAAGGTTTCCCTGGAGCCTTCTCTTCTCCAGGCTGAGAAAACCCAGCCTGTCCTCATAAGGGAGCTGCTCCAGCAACTTGATCATCTTCATGGCCATCCTCTGGACTAGTTCCAACAGGTCTATGTCTCTCTTAAGCTGGAGGTCCAAGAGCTGAATGCAGTACTCCAGGATGGGTCTCACCAGAACAGAGTAGAGGGGGGAGATGATCCCTCAAGCTGCTGGCCACGCTCCTCTTGATGAGGATCAGTTGCTTTCTGGACTGTGAGCACACATTGCCAGCTCATGTTGGCTTGCATCCACCAAAAATCCTCTCCTCAGGGCTGTTCTCAATCCACTCATCCCCCAGCTTGTACTTGTTGAACTTCATGAGGTTTGCATGGGCCCACCTCTCAAGCCTGTCAAGGTTCCTCTGACTGGCACCCCTTCCCTTCAGCATGTTTACTCCACCACACAACTCGGCAAATTTGCTGAGGATGCACTCAATCACTTCAGTGTCCATGTCGCCAACAAAGAGGTTAAACAGCACCAGTCCCAGTACTGACCCCTGAGGAACTCTACTCATTACTGGTCTCTCCTTGGACATTGACTGCAACTCTCTGAGTGCATCCATCCAGACAATTCCTTTTCCACAGAGTGGTCCATCCCTCTAATCCATGTCTCTCCAATTTAAAGACAAGGATGTCATGTGGGACAGTGTCAAACGTTTTGCGCAAGTCCAAGTAGGCGATGGCAACTGCTCTTCCCTTATACACTAATGCCATTGTAGAAGGCCACCAAGTTTGTCAAGCACTATTTGCTCTTAGTGAAGCCATGTTGGCTGTCACCAATCACCACCTTATTTTCCATGTGTCCTAGCACAGCTTCCAGGAGGATCCACTCCATGATCTTGCTGGGCTCAGTGGTGAGACTGACTGGCCCGTAGTTCCCCGGGTCTTCCTTTTTTCCCTTTCTAAAAATGAGGGCTATGTTTTCCCTTTTCTAGACAGTGGGAACTTTGCCAGACAGCCATGACTTCTCGGATAGTTGCTTAGCCACTTCATCTGCCAGTTCCCTCAGGAGCCATGGATGCATCTTGTCAGGTCCCATGGACTTGCGCACCTTCAGGTTCCTTAGATGGTCTCAAAAATAAATGTGGGAAAAGAACCAGACAAGCTTTCTGACTAACACATCCTTTAAAGCTGAGTGCAAAGTCATTTCCTACCAAAAGAAAAAAAAAAGGAAGTCTGAAAAATGTATCTATTCTTCCCACATCAGTTTCCTGCTCTCCATTTCATTTTTTAGTCTGTTATGACAACAACAAGCCACCAAACAATAGCAACAACCAACTCCCCAAGAAGGAAAGGTCTTTTTCAGAAGACAATGTCATAGTTGTTCCATTACACATCCTGCACGAAAATTATTTCTCAGTAATAATGGGAACACAAGCTAGGCCAAACAGAGCTAACCTGGGCATTTCTTGAACAAACTTTCAAAAAAATCTCTAAACGTGCAACCAGGCAGCAGCATACATAAAAGTCTTAGACGCTTGAGCAAAATGTATTTGTAGAGATAAATATCAGCTGAAACTTACTTTTTGGCAACTCCCATTGGTATGAGTTGTGGGGTGGTTGTTGGCTATGTGTATGTAACAGAGGGCCAAACAGATCTTTACCTCCACTGCTGGAGGTAAAGATGCTGGAACATCAAGGGTATTAATTGCTACAGGATTTTAATAAATGATGGCAAAACACTAGCCCTAAAAGATGTGCTTATTTTGTGGCAACTCAGATTTCACATCCTGAACAGTTACATATAGTGCTTAGGGTGACAAAGATCCTAACTCCTTTTGTGAAGTATAGGTATTAGTGTCACAGAGCAGTCCTGAGGCAAACAGGGACTCCCCTTCTCAGAGTATCAGAGCTTCCCTCGGACACAAAGGTCTGAATCATACTCTTCTTTAATGGGCTTTCTTTTCAACCATCCCTTAAATATTTGGTCCCCCAAAATATTTTCTACACAAGAAATATAATCCAGTAAGAGGATAATGGTTTGGCTTATATATACTTTGTTGAAAAAACAGTAATTTCATATTTCAAAGATAAAAATCTCAACACTTGAATTTCATAAATGCCTTTATTTTGACATAAATCATTAGTAATTCCTGTTAGGAGCATTGAAATTTGTGGATACAGCATCAGATGCAGGCTGGGTGAAATATCTTCTTGTGTCTTTGTTTTGATGAAACTTTAATCTACAAAACCTTAAATTAAAAAAAAAAAAACAAACAACAAAACAAACAACCTGCTTTACATGCCCAGCTCCTAGTTGTCTCTGTTGCTATCCTATTATCTTTGTATGCAACACAATTTAATGCTTACAAACCGTGGTAATTCTTTTCCGTATTTGCATTTCTATTAAACATGGCCACGTTCTCCTACACAAAATGCAGACAATTAAGAAAATAACTGACATCAATTTTCACCCACAAAATGAACCCAATAAAAATTATACTGCAAGTTCATCAGAGTAATTCCCAGACAAATTACAACTAGTCTAAAAGTAAAAGCCATGAGAGAATCAATTTTTGGAGCTAAAAAGGAGCTGATATTACCTCTGCTTAGAAATGGAAAAATATTATTTAAACTGTGGCAGAATGCTTCGGTATTTCCTGCAAAGAACATAAGTCTTCAGATATGGTAAACTTAATGTCAAACTGATCAAAACCTGAGCTACTCCCCTGTCCTAACCTAATACATTATTAGGTAAGTCTGGCTGAGAGTCAAATCAGTATAATTTGAAGATAAAATGAAAAATCCTACTGTTTGAAAACTATGGTTCAAGTACTGACTTTTGCACCTCACCAACATGCTTTTTGGAGGAAAAAAGAGCATTGCCTGCAGGAACAATTTTATAAAACTTCTCCAAGATATTTCTTCCAAATACTAGAACTTATTTCTGAATTAGAGAAGCAAAGTGCTTTTACAGATATTTGCAGTGAGAAGTTACGTTATTCATGGAGGCTTTGCTATGGAGTTATATTATGGTAGATTACCACCTAACAAACACAAAACCAACACGGGAGGAGTCTGGTTGGCAATATTTAGCTTTCTTTTTATTTTTAAAAGCTGACAATTTTAAAGACAATTTTTTTGAGAAGAATGTATGCGCAAAACCAATGTGTTGCTAAGACTACTTATTTTATTTAAAAAAATCGTTGCAGTTTTTAAATTACTGTACATTTTCTGAGATGGAAAGATATCACACCCGTTCAAATACTGGGATTAAACTGTTGAGCTATCAAAGGTTAGGGCTGAGCCAGCCACTAGATGAATGACAGATGCTCTGTATTAACCTCTCTCCCTTCCCAAAGGGGAAGAGAAAGGGAATAAGGAAGAGATCGGAAAACTAAAACTGCTTTAATAATGATAATAAAAACAATTCAATGAAATATATACAAATATACACAAAACTAATACCGAACCCAGCCTCCAGATGGCAATCACACTGTCACCACTGATGCTGTGGGCAGGCACTGGGGAAGTCCTAGACTGGACTCAACGGCAGATGGAAACAGGATGCATGAGCTGGATTCCAGAACTGTATTCAGGAATACATGGATTTGGATCGAAGGCGGAACAGAGAGAGTCCTCCTTGGACACTGGCCATCGAAGACAGAACAAACAGAGTCCTCCTTGGACACTGGCCACTGAAGAAGAGGCTTGACCCTTGTGATCCCTCAGCTTTATATGAATATGACGTCTATGGGATGGAACACCTCATTCGTCAGTGTAGGGTCACCAGTCCTGTCTGCTCCTGCCCATAGGAGCAGCCTCTCACTTACTGCACCCCCACGGTGGCACACAGGATGGAGCAGTGACCTTGGTCTGCACAGGAGCCAGTCTAGGCAAGAGCCTTCCTGCACCCCAGTCCCTGGCAGTAACTGTGAACATCAAGCGCTGCCACTTCTAGCAGCAGACACTGTCTGTGAAAATACGCCGTTAACTTCAGACAGCGCAGTGAGTTAGAAGAGACTGAGCTGGAAAGTAAAATCACTGAATAGAATGAGTTCTGTTCTAGCTCAAACCAGGACATGAGCCTAAAGCCACAGAACTGGTCCCTGAGTAGAATGGAAGAGAAATCATCATCCCAGAAGTCAAACTCACCCCTTCTAGACAACTTTCTTATTTGTCATGTCACCAACAAAGGACATAAAAGTTCAGATGTCTCCTTCTTATCCAGAGGGGTACACTTTGATTCATAAGGGAGACAAACCCAGCACATCTGCAGGACAACAAATGCAAGTCTTTTTACCTCTGATGTTACACGATTTGTTACACTGAGCTCTTAGAACTCTATTCTGGCCTTCCCTGCTGCTTCAGCTTCATCCCATCATTGTTTCGCACAACCTTTTAATAAAATCCATTTTAATAAATACGAAGAACTGCAACATGTGACTAACATGAGGGCTACGGTAATCTCAAGGCTATATACTAGGCTATATGTTTCCAAACTAGAGCTGAATTTTCTCAATCGTATCATCTCCCATTCAGGTCATATTCACCAATTTCAGATCTTTAATGAACAAAAGAGATTTACAGCTATCTCAGAGAGCAAATGAATCATAGACTTATGTAATGATTTGGGTTGGAAAGGACTGTAAATATTACCTAGCTCCAGCTCCGCTGCCATGGTCAGGGACTCCTTCCACCACACCAGGTTGCTTAAAGGCCCATCTAACCTGGCCTTGAACACTTTCAGAGAGGGGGCGTCCACAACTTATCTGGGCAACTTGTTCCAGTGTCTCACCACCCTCACAGTAAAGAAAAATGAGCAGGTTTATATTAGAAAAAAGTTAGTTAGAACAGCAGCATAACATTTTAGGACCAACTGCACCGTTCAGTCCACAACAGTCTACGTCTCTGACACACATCTTTTCTAGCTTGACAACGAGGTTACAGATACAGGACAGTAAAGTGGGGCTACTGCTACCATTTCTTGTAAGATCAACTCCACTGAAAATGAGAAGGTGATTACCTGCAGAGGACAACAGAAATCAGATCCCTCAGCAAGCGTTAGCATTTAAATACCAAATGCCATAATGATTTCGCACAAACCAAAACAAGGACTAGTAGCTAAAAAGGCCACAGATACCTCTTGCTCCATCATGCTAGCAACACTTAGCACATTGCATTATGTTGATTACACTTCTCTGGTTTTAAAATTCAAATATAATGAGATCACCGAATATTATACCTTTCACTGAACAAACAGTCCATGGATATGTTTGGGGACAGAATGTTAATGAAAAAGAAGGACTGTTGGAGTGTCTATAAATTAGAGAAGAGCCAGCTTCCTGTGTTGTGTCTGCACATTAACAAATCCACCATAAAACACTTGAAAACTTAAGTTCATTGTACCATGGGCTATGACAACAATGAGCTTCTGAAAATGTAAAATCAGAAAACCAAATGGCTTTCCCTATCCACATCTGCAAGATTTTAATAGGGAGAACGGGCAACTGCTAGTTATTACCGCATGAGACAGCTTTAACATCTGCTTGAGCTTTTTATGTTCACTAGCTGCTAGTTTCCATTCTGCCTGAGATTTTTTAAATTATGGGTTAGACTGACCATGTAATAGAATAACTTAATTTCATGCTGTGCTAAAGTTCAACCGCAATCTTCTTTCAGAAGACACTTCTTACTGAGTGTTAAGCCCCCTTGGACCTTTCGTCTTCCTTTGTTACTTACTTCCTTTAATAGCAGAAGGTTTGGATAATAACCAGTTTTACAAGTTCTGTCAACAAGGGACAGGAAAAGAAGGTCAAGAGACACACAGGGCCTTTTCCTGGTCTCACAGCTAATTGCAAAACATCACACTTAGTAAATGTCATACTCAGCACATCTAATGGAACTGCATCACGTATACCATTTTCAATGCTACACTTACATGTGAAGTAACGGTCTGATCCTTGCAACATGACTACATCCCTTGCATACAATTTCTTGTCTAATCCTATTTTCAAAATGTGTAACAGACATATTTTGTACCTCTCGCTCACAAAATATTCCAAAACCAGCTATAATTGCTTATTTTCAATATCCTTGTCTAACTGTCTAAACTGCTTTGCAGAGGTATAGCCTACAGAGTTCAGAAGAGTGTCAGGAGGTGTGAATTTAACCAGCAATGTAGAATATTCAGAGAGCCATTTCACAAACAGGTAAGTAAAACTGGGTATTCACTTACAATTCATATACGCCGTGCAGAAAACTGCACTGTGGGGTGCCAGGATTCAGAAGGATGAATGTCTACATGCAGCCTTGGAGTACACGGGGGAAAATAATGTGTTCTTCATTAAGGGAAGAACACAAACTACCTATGCATATGTTCAGCTGAAAAGTATGATCCCCCTAATTCTCAGGGAAGATTTGTCTCCAGCCAAAAGTAAAAGAGAGAAAGCAGAATAGTTATGTTTTCTTTAACCGATGTTTTCTTTGCCTAGAGACAAATCTTGCTGTTCACCCTCTTCTTGTTGGCTAATATTTCTCATTATCTTTGCATCTAAAGGGAAAGTTCTTTAGAAGGCATGATGATGATCGCCCTGGAATAAGGGTTATAGTGCCTTCATTTCTCAAGTAATACCTTAAATTAATGTTTTTGAACTGGTTTTGCTACTTCAAAACATCACCTTTTGGAAACTTAGAGCTTTGAATATTACTAAGCCCGTTTATGAAAATGTGTAAGTACGTATCTTCCTCTCAGGAAGAACCATGTATCACATTAGTCTAACACAGATAATATATCCACTGGGCAGCTACAGAGCAGTTGCATCATGTGAGTCATCACCATTTGTAATTTCTTTTATTTTATTTTTAAAGAAAAAAAAACAACCAAGCACAGCGCACTAGAGATATTGTTGGAACACTGCTCATTGCAAGAACTTGAGTATTTGGACTGCACTGCTTCAGTACAGAACAGAGTGCCTGTGACATTTTCCTGTAGAATCTGAAAGCTTACACAAAAGCATGCGTGTGCTAGTGAAGCAAAAAGTTATTTTGTTCCAGGGTGTTTGTTTGAATTTAAATTTTAAGTTAACTTCTTACAAATAATTAAGCCTTAGAATGGAAGAAAGTGAATTTAACCCTCTCATTCTCTCTTATGCTCTGGAAGTTAGTTACCGCTCTTAGCAGTTATTTTATCAAACATAACCAAACCTGGCAAACAAGGCACCCAGTGCTGAGGATATGAAAACCACGCCTGTAAGTTTGAGTATGTATGGTGTCTGGTGTGGACTACCTCTAAACTGAATGTTCATTCACTCTCTAACATCTAACACATCTTCTAGCTTAGTTTCAAACAAATCCAAGTCTGCATGCTCCAAGACTGCGCTGCAACGGAACCAGTTAGTAAATGGAAAAAAACTGTGATTGACTCCAAAAGCCAGTTTCTTATGCAAACTAAAACACACAAGTGGGTTCAAGTCCCTAATTTCCCTATTTGAATGGACCACAATCACTTGCTGGGTATAAGGAACAAACATGGCAGGGTACGTATGACTCATTAGATTATGATATGGCTTCTAAAATTCCAGACTAAAGCAAGAGTTTGAGAAAGAGATTGATGAATTAATAGATGACCAAACTCATCATCATGTAATGAGTGAAATTCCCCTACTTACAGAAAGTTACAAAGGCAATTCACCAGCATAAAACAAAACGTCAGGACAGAACACAAACAGCATATTTGCTAGAAACAGCAGTTTTCACAAATTTAGAATCTCATTTCCTATCTGAATAAGTCACTGGCTCAAGAAGAAGGACGGGAAAACAGGACAGGCAGACTAACCTTGACTCTGGGAAGGTTTCATAGCCAGGTCCCTTGGGAACCTCATGAAAGACAAGGCGAGTAGGAACAGGCAGCAGCACCATTTTACCATGGCCAAGTTATGCCTGATCAACCTGCCTGCCTTCTCTAGCAAGCTGGCTGACCAGAAGGAGCACTGGACATTGCATACCTTGATTTTTACCAAAGCCTTTAACAAGGTCTCCCACAGTACCCAGATGCATTAGTGGCACATGCTTTGCACCCATGGAGTATCAACTAGACTCAAACAGTTGAGATCAGAGTATGAAGTCCATCTAGCAGCAAAGTACCAGCAGCATTCATGAGGGGCTCAGTACTGAAGTCCACACTCTTAACAGCCTTATTACTGATCTGGACAGTGAGAAAGGCACCACTCACAAATTCACAGACTTTAGTAAATTGCAGGAACAAATTACATGCTGAAGGGCATGACCGCCAGAGAGACCTCAACAGGTTAAGAAAAAAGTTGACTGGAATCTCATCAAGTTGCAAGGGAAATACAAAGTCCATTACAACTGTAGAGTGGGGGCTGACTAGTTAGAAAACAGCTCTGCAGAAAACAATGAGATGGTCTCACTAGATGATGAAACAGCAGCCCAACTTCGCAGCGAAAGCCAGCTGCCTACTGGGCTGCATCAGTGAGCATACAGCCTGCAATTAAGGGAAGCAATGTACTTGCCCTGTTCTTGCACTTGTGAGAGTGCATTACGCTTGCACTAAGCGTGGGAAAAACCCTTCCCAAATCTTCATTTGCGAAGCCAAGCCGTGATGATGATGAGAGTGCATCTGGACTAGCATGTCCATTACAAGAAACCACCAACATACTGAAGTGAGCCAAACTGGGAGCCATCACTCACGCATGATGTACAGGTAGAAATGAAAAAATGGGTTTGTCAGAAGGGCAGAATCTTCCTGTTGTTTTCCATGAGATGGTGGTGAGAACAGGCCCTTCTCAGAGGTGAGCTGTAACAGCATTAGATTAGGTAATGCACACAAGTCACAGCAAAGGACATTCCATCAGATATTTAAAAAAAAAAAACAAAACAAACCAGAACACGAAACTGTTCACAATGGGATGAATCAAACAATGGGATGAATAGGGGAACAGAGAGCCTGTGGAATCTCCACCTAGATGTTCAAATCAAAGCCTGCAGCAATCTGGTCAGATCTGATCTGTTTTCAGCAGG
>NW_010412233.1:222294-267518 GCF_000710305.1 Buceros rhinoceros silvestris
GCAGGAGACCAGACCAAATTATCTCTAGAGGATCCTTCCAAACTAAATTCCTCTGTACCTCTGGCAGAGCAACAACTTACACTGAAAACAAAGATCCAAGGTGTCTCATAGCCATGCACACACACTGCAAACTGTAAAAGTTCCACCAGCTGAACAGAGATTAGTGTCCTACATCCTCTCCTTTTGTTCTTGCTGCACGCTTTGCCATGATCTGATCAGTTTTTCATGGCCTGCTTGAGGCAAGCTAAGTACCTCTTGATTGGTAATAAGCAGCTGGAGATAGGTTAAAAGGAGTAAAACCTTCGAACTAGAAGTCAGATCTACAAAAGGATACAGCTTTCCCGTTTGTCAGACTACAAATCCATATACTGCAGGTATACACTTCTCAGGTAGGCTGCTCAGTGAAGAGGGAAGAGAGGTTACTCTCATGAATCAACACCAGACTGCAGCCTCTGAAAGAGACCTCAAACCTCACCTTGACCAAAGCTCAAAGAAAACATGAAAGCTGCATGTCAGACCTGAGCAATGACACAACTGAACAGACTATCAGATGGCTGAAGTTATTCATTTATCATTCAACTTTGAAGGCAGAAACAGAAATCATTGCTTGACTTGACCAACTTGCAGATCTAAATAACTAAGAAATGAAGCAAAAGTATACGGTATCATTGCACCTCAGCCAGTGGAAACTGAAGTACTCAGCCAAGTTAGTTCTTGAAGATTTTTTCTTTCTTTCCAAAGTCAAAAAGTCAAGACATGTTGGAATCAACTGCTCTCAGAAGTCGTCTAGCTCTCTTCATTTATTAGAAAACTCAGAGTTAAGTTGCTACGGTCAGGTGACATCAATCATACCCAGAACTAATATTTTAAAGCACCATTTGAACAAGCAAAAAAGAAATGCGTGTATTTCACTATGATTCTTTTGTTACATTCTTCACTCTCAACAATCTTTGGTGGCATTTTGATCTTTTAACTCCCAGAAAGAACCTCGGACTACTTACCTACTCAGGAGACACAACAGGAGAGAAAAGAGACAGTAATCAATAAAGAAAAACAATTGATCTTTTATTAGCGCTTCAACAATTACATGGTGTTTCCATGGTAAAGCACAGTTTTAAAGGTAACACTGGTACCTCTGATGCAACATAACAGTATGGGTTTTTTTTCCCCAAATACAAAGGAAAAAAGTATACTCCCCATTTTTGTTGGATTTTTTTTTTTAAGAAAAGCTAAGTCTTATATTAGCTACTTATAAGCAGAGACACGTTGCAAACAAACCGCAGTTAGAAACTTCAAGTTTGACAAGACAAAAATTAATGCTTTAGGATATTAAATCCTTTCAAATCCCCTTTTTGCTTAGTAGGGAGGGAGAAAGAGAGAGAGAAAGGATTATTTCCTTGTCTTTCCCCTTCTCCCATATCCCTCCTATTTTTTGCAGAACTAAAAGAAAAGTTGAATACAAAAAAATCAAGAGGCCATAACTGTTACATTCAAATATAGCTGCCGCGAAATTTTAAATTAGAATTTAATTAAAAGTCTTTTCCTGCAGCATACAACATATTAATGCTTACATGACAATTTATTTCAAATTACATAAAAGAGATTCGCAAAAACAGTAGCTTCTCTCATACACTGTTTTATTTCTTTAATGTATTATTCTGTGTTTTAAGTGATCGTCACAAAAAAACAGAGGTAGCTAAGTAGAAATACTGTATTTTATATGAGGTCTCTATATAGGGTGTAACAAAAAGTTTGTTCTATCCATCAAGATGGATTAATGTCAAGACTTACTTTGTAATAGGTTGCCTTCCCCAGATATGAATGCTTTCTAACACAAATACAGCTATTTCTAGTTAGCATTTATCACCATAGACAGTTGCTACATCATTATGGAAACATGATAAATTCATTCTATTAGGCAAATATTTGAGTTGCACTCAAGTACACTTAACATAATAAAAACAAACCATAATAAAAACATAATAAAAACAAACCATGTCATCATTTAATTCTTTGCTGAACTTATTATGGAAATTTAACAGTGCTTTTAATTAGATTACGGAGAAGCCAAATAATCAAAACAGTGGATTTTAAGTTTGGCATGTTTCTGTGCTGTCCAAACAATAGCTTATTTATTTAGAAAAAAATCTAATAAACTCCAGCATCTTAAATATGTTCAAAGGTGCCTTTTCCAGCATCACAAAAATGTTAATTAAAAAAGTATCACCAGATTTTGAAGAAAATAATACCGCTAAAAGTCTCAGTGAACATAAACTGAAACGCTGTGGTCAAAATTCTGTGAACAGATCAGGCATGCAAGATGTTCTGCCTGCACAGAACTGGACCAAATTTTTCCTTAGACATTTAAAAAGTCAACAACTGGAAAAGATGGCAAATCTAGCAGTTGCTCACAACAGTCAGGCAGTGCAAGTAAGCGTACATTTCCTTGTTAGGCTTGAAGATCACTTGGTAGATCCCTGAAATCCTGTGTTTTCTTTTACATACTTTAAAGAGCACTACAAAAGAGTGGATCTGTATTTTAACTTTTCTAAAATGTTCCCGATTCACAGCATCCATGCAATCCACAAAAGAAACAGAACATTATGTTTAGAATCTTAAATCATGTAAGCATCTATTTGCACCTGCTTGCATCTCTTTGTAATTTTGCTTTAAGTTTTGATGAAATAAATAGCTGTTTTGTCCATACTGGGCAAAGAACAGCTTTGATAATAAGAAAGAATACAATTTTGGCACAGTATTTTTTATGAATTTCCATGACAGTACAGTCAGGAAGAAGGAGGAAGCCAGTAACTACTTAAAAGATGACCATTAGTTATTAGTTACTGCTTCTAACAGCTCAATGTTAACCGTAAAAAGCACTTTTCGTTCTTTCATGCATTGTCTCATGGGAGATTTAGTTTGAAGGGCTAATGTGCCCATCCTTTCATAAAAGCCTACATTCCCTGACTGAACTAACATCTCCTAAGAGTCAATGCAATCTTCTCCAAATGCCACCTGCATTATGACAGTAAGAGATTTTTCTAACTCGTTTTCCATGGCCTCTGTGACAAAATGCATTAACAACCGTGAGTGGAATATAAATCAGTATCTAGCTTTGATATGATTCCCTGACTTTGGCCTGCAGGGCATCACAGGTCTTCTTAGCATCTCCCAACAACATGGCAGTATTGGGTTTGTAGAAGATTGGATTGTCCACCGCTGCATAACCAACTCCCAAAGATCTCTTCATTACAATGACCTGCACATACGAAGTTCACATTTGAAACAGCAAAAAACAATCACCATCCCCTCTCAAACAAAGGCAACACAAAACCAATCTCCACAAACAAAGGGAGTGGAGGAAAGATCCCTGGCCAAAATAGGGAGCTCACTGTTACAAAACTGTATTTCAAATTTTAATACAGCAGACAATTTTAAATCTAGACCAGTTTCAGAAACATTTTATTGTTAAACACAGTATTATATGTCAGAGGAACACTGGACAATACACACGCATTATGTTTCTACTTTACGTAATAAAGACAAAGCAAGATGGCACTGATGATTATGACATAGAAGGTTATAGGGCTTTTTTATTTTTGAATCCAATTCCCTGATAGCAACACAATCCAGATGAGTGTTCACAGTAATACACAGTGCAACACTCTCTGGTACTTGTGCAGACTATTACTACTTTATACATGGGATTTAAAAAAAAAAATCCTTAAATAAATTTCAGCTTTAGTTATTAAATGTCAAATTAGTTAACCACAGCACATTCAGCAGAGAAGCTGTGAAGCTTTACCAACCTTAACCACGTACATGTTTCTTCCTCCAACTGCAACACATAGCTACGCACAAAACACTGATAAATGTATGTGCCTCTGACTGAGTACTTGACTGGCTAACCCACAGAAGAACTGTGCCTACGACTGGGTTCAGAACAAAAGATTAAAGATTTCACATCAATGAAACTCAGGTATATGTACTTCAGATCAGACAAAGTTGCTTTCAAAACACAAAACTGGTGAGGTAACTAAACTGTCAGTTAAATCTGGTTAGACTAAAAACTCTCAACTCAACCACTCACAGATTTCTTTTTTTATTTAAGCATATTATTCATTTTTTTATTTCCACCTCAATATTAAATTTGTCAGATTTTCTGTGAACTTAAAAAAAGCAGATATTTGCTTAGAAATGCTTCAGGGCTGCAGGTGTGAGCAGAACATCATTTATTCTAATCACATTTCAGCAAAAGTACTTTCATTGGTCTTTTCTGCTGCAGTCATGGTTACTTTCACTAAAGCACTTGCTCATGATTCTAAAATCAGGAACAGTACCTCACACTTGCAAAGCACTGATTGTTTTGTCGGATGACTTACAGAAAAGCTACTCATAGAAACCAGAAGACTAGGAGAATCTTCTTAGCTTACCCTATAAACAATGTTTTTAGAAGTGTGCTACCTCAGTTAGGTGCTAATGCAACTCTGTTAATCTCACCTGTTTGGACTTCCAGACCTCAAGCACTGGCATTCCAGCTATGATAGAGTTCGGATCTTCCTGAGCTGCTGAATTAACTGTATCATTTGCACCAATTACAAGGACTAAGTCAGTCTCTGCAGGAAGAGGAAGAAAACAAAACAGAAAAATTATCTGAAACTCAAATACTAAGGCTGGTGTACATTTTTGTGTTAAATCTAATCTTTAGAGGCAGAAGAACCTGTTATGGTAAACACCATGCAAATATTTATGAGGATTTCATTCACAAATATTTTAAAAACTTATCAGGCAAGTAATATGTGCAAGTCCAAGCATGGTATCAACTACCTCTAGCAAACGTCAAGTGTGCACAGCCCCATTCCAAGGACTCATTAGACCACTCTGCCACACAAAAGTTAAAACCTTTGATATTTAGATGTGGTTTCATACACGCATAGTATCATCACTTTCAAACACCTTCGCGCCTGATTTTTCCTTTGACTATTCTTTCAAAACACCGCAAGAAGTTGTCTGTTCAATACTATGCTTATTTGCAAGACATGAAGGGGTCAGGTCATTCACAGCACATGACCTAAAAGCATATCAAGCAGTGTTCCCCTTGGAGCAGTAATAGTCATAAAAAAGATAGAGCATTTGTCATTTATTTCACAGTTATAAGCAACTGAAAAAAACCCCCAACAAACCAACCAGCTACTGTCTTGGTGCTGGAAGAACCAAATTCCACAGGCCTACTTAATCTCCCTTCAGTATCTATTATGTTCTGTACTCCTGCATCCAATATTTCCCTTTGCTTTACTTGTCTATACTCTCTACTCCTCAGTTTCCTGCTTCTGAGTTCAGGCTACTTCTTGCGTTCCTCTGTACTCAACTGCTATTAGCTGGGAGATTGAAAGACTCATACTGAAAGAGAAAAACCTCTGCTCCTCTACAACGTTCTCACAACAGGCACAAAAAGAAACTGAATGGCCTAACCGAGATTTTCTACTTTTAAAATCCTTGTGCAATGTAATAACAGAATCAAAAACTGACAAGATCAAATCCAATCCACTGGACATTCATAACTCACACACTAACCTGGGAAGTCTTCATTGATCTCATCCATTTCCAGTACAATATCATAGGGAACACCAGCCTCTGCCAGGAGTACGTTCAGCTGACCAGGCATACGGCCAGCCACGGGGTGAATACCAAACCTAAGAGGAAAGAAAGTCCAATCCCATTAGTAAGTACTACCACTCTGTTTTATGCAGTAAAATTGCCATCTGTGGCCTACAATGCTGATAATTTCTGAAGTATAAGCACACACATGAATTAATAAAATGAAATGGATAAACCTTAACAATATTGAAATTACTTTTCCAGCTTTGCAGGGAACTGAGTGGGTGGGAAAGGGAACAAGGCCCATTGGCTGCTCTCCAGGTGAAGAGTCAGACTTTCTTTTTCTGTGAAGTTAAAAGTATGACTGACATGACATGTATACAGCAGAATATGCCCATTTCCCAGTAAAACTAAAGAAGCCAGAGTATGTTTTCAATCCTTCCTTCCTTCCTCACAAGAGTAGTCTTTCACGAAGTTGTTGCACCTGCCAAGTGGCTTTGGAGAGCCTGCTGGACACTTCTAGTGACAACACAGAAAGAACTTGTGGCTAGAAATGCCTGGGAACACATCACCGCAAGACAGACCAACGGAGTAAATTTTCCACCCAGAAGCAGCTTCTACCAACAAGCTTTTCTTCAACCACTCTTGAAAGTCATAGGACAATTTTACCATTTGGTCTGGCTACAGTCATCAGCTTCGCCCTCATCACAACACACCAACCATTCGTATCCACCTTCCAAGTAGTATCACATTCAAAATCTTGTGAGAGAACCTTTGAGGTTTTTTATGAATAAGCCCTTTTGCTGCAAAATTGCCACCCACATTAAAATGCTTTGCACATCCCTTACATCACTGCAAAGTGAAAGCAACACAAAGTAAATGAACTGGCCACAACATAATATTCTTCATGAAAAGGCCAAAAGACTCTGCAGCGTTCCTGGAAGGAAACCACCCCTAGACCTAGAAACACCCTTGCCAAATGGCCTTAGTAACTCAGGTATCTCTATAGTATGCAAGGTTATCACAGTCTAACACTCCAATGCAACAGAAAACTTAGCAGAGACTACTTCAAAACACTAGATGATGCTTTGCTGAATTAGGTTAACATTCCACTTTCTTCTCATGATTGATCTTAGAAAAAAAAATGGAGGGCGAGTGAGAAGGTGGAGAGCTAAGAAGCTATACCAGCTTAAGCATAACAATTTAAGAAATGTTTTCAGAACAGCTCAAAACCATCTTAAGAGAAAACACTGTTTACGAGTTACTAAAAATTCAGACAAAGAGCATGGCAGTGGGGGGTCTTAAAGCACATGTGTAGTTCTGTAAGAGTAAAAACCTGAAAATATTCAGAATGCAGATGTTAAACTGGTTTAATATACATATAAATACATATTTATATATATTTCTATTTGTATATAAAGCGCCTATCATCATATTGATAAACATTCTTTGGAGCCACTGGGACAGCAGAGTTAAGCATAGGTGTCAGCCTGCCAGTACCTCAACACTTCTGTTTCCAATCAATTAAAAAAAAAAGCCACAACTCCCAAAGCCCATTGTTAGAAACAAACCTGCTTCTGTGGGCAGATTGTCCTCTTCTGCTCATCTGCTGGCCCTGAATTAACCAGGCATATCAAAGCCTACTCGCTCGTGCATTTTCAGTTTTGCCATCTCTGGAGCTAACACCAAGCACAAATGCTAACTCAAGCACATCACAAATGCCTCAGATAAATGTTGTGTATGGCTGAAGTTAAATGTTTAATAAGGAAGCCCACAGGTGCTTTGGAAGAGACAAAAAATACCCAAGAGAAAACTGTAAATTCTTGGATTTCTGAACAGAAAATACTGAGCACAAAGTCAAGTGAGTCAAGAATGCAGTAAAAAGACTTCAGACTTCTTCAGAAAGGAGGGAAAGACTGATAAATCAACATGCCACGACAGACAGATTGCCACATATTTCTATTTTCAACTCCACTGCGATGGAAATGGGTAACACATTATCAATGGTCCAAAGTCATAGTCCAATCCACACATCATTTGTGAATTTAAGACTGTACAAATACATCCTTAAAAGGACAACTGAGTGCTCCATCAGCAAGACACATTAAGACAATGCAAAGATGAGACAATTGAAACTCCAGCAACAAAATTAAGGACATATGATTAATCCATATAATACCAGATACACCACAATTTTAATCTCTAGGTCAAACAGCAGGATAAAAGCCGCTTTAAAAGGAATGCTTTTTAACAAAAAGATAATATTCTGCTAGTAAACATTTTGGATCGTGTTGCAAAGGATAAGACCCAGAATCAGAAAAAGGAGAGCAAATATACAGGACAAAACATTAACTTTTTGCACCACTCAGTAATATAAGCCATGTGTTGTACTACAGCTAGTCCTTAAGCGTACCAAATTCAATCACTTACAGCACAGTAGTAGAACTCTTATTCTGAAGTACACTTGAGAAAAGCCATCACTCCTCTGGCAGTGGAAACAGATTTTCCAACAAAATTCTCTTTTGTTTCTAATATAATAATTTGAGTGTCTTTGCGACCAAAGCTGCTTTGGCAATACACAAAACAAAATACTTGTGAGGTTTCTATTACGTAGTATATACACATGCAATATTACTTCAAGGGCTGGAAAGCCAAAATTCAAGCTGCCAAGATAATGCATTTCACCTTTGGCTTCACCATTCCTGGCAAGAGGCAATGAAAGAAGAAAAGAAAGGGACAAATTGTCTTTGTCTGGGAAGAGTTATGGGATGAACCATCAGTAGTTAGAGACTTGACAGACTCTGCTTGAAACTATATTCTACATATTCGAAGTTTGAGAAAGCTGCTCATACAAAATATTTTTGGGCAAGTACGTAAGTGACTCTCAGAAGTCTGCTCTTAAGAGCCTGTTCACCAAACATGACAGTAGCTTGCTAGTTCTTCTTTAAACAGGACGTGCAAGTGTGTCAAAAAGAATCATTAAAAATATGGGCTTCTTTAAGACTTTCACAATACTTATGTACATCTCACATTAAACCTCCTGTCCAACAGGAGGCCAAATTCAGGTAAGAGATAGCTAGAATCTTTGAGGGCTCACAACATGTCCAATAAGAGATAATTCTCTACACCAGCAGTTCTTCAAAGCTGTGTTTTAAAGTGAAATATTGCTAAGTTTTTGGTATGCCTTTAGTATCAGTTATGCAAGAACTCCCTCAGGTTGGCTGGTTTGCTGTTAAATCAAGCAGAAATTTCACACTCCTTTTGAATTTCTGTTTCCATGACATTAAGTTTACAGTCTACATACACTTTACCCATAACAAAGATTCACAATCATGCTGTGATTGAGTGGACATTATTCTGGTATTTCACTGAAACATGGAATTCACCAGGAATTTTTCCTCTTGACCCTGACCATGTCACATGGGGCTTGCTTACCCCCTTCAGTTGCCCAATACACTGAAAGGAGCATACATCTCCTTGCTACTAAGACTTAATACCTAAACAGCATGAGTACTAGGCAAGGATATTCAGTATCTTTCGGATATTTTTTACCTTTAAAAAGACAACACAGCACTCTGGAAAATGAGTTCATATTTTGAAATCTTTCTCATAATACAAAGACTAACATTTTCTTTTAAATTTAGATTAAAAATCTAAAACTCCTGATATTCACATCACATCTAGAAAGGACTCGGGGGGAGAGGAGGGGGGGAGAGAAATTACTTAAAGTAGTGTGAAAAACGTACTGTTAAAAGACAACTATTTCATGAAAAACTACTGAAAATTCTCAGAATGGAAATTACATTTTATAGAGTTCATAAAGTCAGCATCTATCTTTATTACAAATGGCTGGTAATCAATACTGAAAGAGCTAGCACCTACCTAACCCAATGCAAAAGTGCTTCAAGATCACTTCATCCATGTAAAGACAGGATTCCTGTCATAATGCCAAAGCTGGACAGAGTGATCGAAGCAAATAACATCTGGCTGGTGCCTAATTTAGCTTACTTTAGATGCTGCATCTACAGAGAATGATTTGTCCAAGGGTTTTGCCCCACCTCCTCTTCCCCCTGCCCTATTCATTTAAATAAAATACCTCCCCACCTCTGTTTCCAGTAAAACAATAATGTTATTTAACACAAGAGGAAAAAAAAAAAAACCAAAAACTAGATGAACTGAGAAGTGCATCATTCAGCTATCCCACAGCTTCAATCCTGCCATGTAACATTAGCTGCAGTTTAACATAAATTGAAAGTATCATAGTATCGTGTTCTCATCACACATTATAAATGAATGCAGATTACTAGGATCAAAGCACCAATTAGTGAGCTAGCTTAGGCCTGTTGTCATGCCTGAGGGAACAACATGTCCCCAGAAACAGTACTTCAGCATGGACTCACCTCAGTGGCTCTGCTGGGGTCAAGGCCAGTTAAACTTAAACTGAATTAAATGACTTAAATTAAGCGTAGTTACATGAAGGTTGGTACTGGCTCTCTACTTTCAAGCACTACGGTTTATCACAGGAGGTGTAAAATTCAAGTACATGGCAGACTTTAGCTCAATACAATAATCCTCCCAAGAACCCAACTGCAGGGAAGAAAGAAGAACCTGCCTCCACATACCATCACAAACTAATCTAGTAAGGTCACTCAGAACTGAGCCAACCCATATGGAACCAATGGCAAACCTACAATGCACCCCCAGAAACACACAGCTATAGCTGCATTCTTGCAGATTGGCTACAGCCAGGTTTACCAGTTCTATCTAGCTACACTGATACAGCACTTGAGCTAACAGACCTGTTGGACTCACTTGTCCCTTCATCTGTAGCGCTAGTAACTCAGAATCAAGACAGTTCATTTGACTATAAAAAACAAACGGAGAACTGACACACACATGTATATACTTAAGTGTCTTCCTTGTAAGCACACTTCAGCTTCCTAGAAACTTCCATCAACACATGTTCTTATGCTGCCTTTCAGTGGTGAGAGCAATTTCCATTTTACACACACCAGAGCTATATCATATGCTTAGACTGGTTGGGACAACATTTTAACACCTCATCCTTTAAAGTTCTTCTAGAATGATTGTAAACTGATATAATTAAACAAATCAAGTTAAACAGTTTTATTTACTAATTTGTAGACAAATGTGGTACCCATCAACATGTTCAATTAGATCACATTTTCAAAAATGTGAGAAAACCATGTTTCCATGTGCTCTAATGTAATCATTAGGGTAAAAAAAAAAAACAAACCAATCAAACCAAAACAGTAACATATTAGAAACCGATTTAGAAAGCAATACATCTTTCTAATCAAGAATTTCTTACTATGCAGAAAAACAATTGATAGAAAAAGTCTTAGGAAAGTCAAAATGTGGCAAAAGCTAAGACAGTTAACTTGATGGGGATATGGACAGTGTCTGTTACCTGTGCGCGTATGAGAATGTATACAGTTTTCAACTGTACTGTAACTGAATAATAGTGTATCTATATCTCTATATAGAATCACTATAGAATATAATTTAATTATATAGAAGAAATCAGAATTTCACGACTACACTTCTAAAAACAAACACAGCATGTCGTGAAAGAACTTTGCTGAGAACCTTTCAGCAATTTACCCAGTTGTAACTGCAGAAATATGACACCAGTTGTAGACCAGGCATCTCCGCTCCAAGGCCAATGGACTCCAGGGCTTGAGCGTAGGAAAAGTTCTGTTCTTTTACCCATCCTTAACAAGGGAAAGCTGTAATGAAGGCTCGGCAATATCCAGCTTTCTGTGTGATCCTACTAACACATTGAAGATGTGATCTGCTGCAAGACCATCGCAAGTAAGTGACGATACTAACTACGTTAACTATGCAATTTAATAACTCAAAGAGTCTGAAGTTTCCAAACTCTCTGCTATTTCTAAATTTAAACCCTAGTCAAAGGTTATGCATCATGTTATATAATCTGTGCTCCTCACTGAGAATGTTATGGCTATGAGCAAAGTAAATGAAAACAACAGCTCCTCTGGACCAGTTGTGAGCCGTGAAGGAAAAATAGACCATATGAGAGACTAAATTTTTCTTGGCACGGTATGGGCATTACAAATTGATGACAATTGTATGTCCATGCTGGACTCCTCCACTGCGGATGAGTGAGAGTGTCGCTGCATCTGGATGGTGAGCACACTAGGGTCCCGAGGCACTCCAGGCCTGCTGAAATCAGAGGGACAGCAGCTGCTCTCAATGAACACCGTGGGAGCTCCGCAGAGTGATGAATGGCCTGAATTACCTCAAACTGTAAATACAGATTTATTTCATTAAAATACTAGGTAACCACTGCAGTGATCCCTTCCTGAAACTGACTCATAAATCAGTTACTTCAAGGATTCATTCATGTTTCCCCCCTGCAAAGCCAACATAAAAGGCAAAAACAGTAATTTTATTTCACCAGGGTTGATAAAAAATAAAGCTTGCCCCCACAGAAGCACTGAAAGGAAAGCTAAAAGCACATGACACTGTCATTGCATTAGCCAAGAAAGATTCTTTTGTTCCACAACTAGCAGGTCTTCAAAATTTTTAATGCGCTTTGGACAACCACAGAGTTTTTCCTAAACACAGGGAAGTACGGTGTGAAAAGAAGTGCTCCAGAAAGCAGATATACCAACACCCCCCCTCACTTCTCATGTATCCATAAACAAATAAACTTATAAAGCTATTTTATATGTAAAACTGCAACATTCTGGGTAAACACTAACAAGAAACTGCTACTAAACCTTACTACAACCCTGTTGTTATCCATCACAATACATGCTTTAAAACACTGCAAAAAACCTTATAAACCACTTTTCAATAAGCTTGGAAAAACAAAGCCAAAGAACATTAATTGTCAAGGGTACTGATTCCAAAAGAAAGTCACCATCTAACTGAAATAAGCACCTGGAAATCAGAGAACCAGTCTGGCTAATCAGCATATGTACAAATATCTTGTTTCAAAGTAATTTTAAAATATTAAATTAGCATAATTAGAAAATAGATTCCCAATAAATCAGCAAGGGAGGCATAATGTTAGCTTTCCAGTACTTTCAACATTTGTAAGGTCTGAAATGAGGAAAGAAAGGACTTCAGGCCACTACTGACACCTAAGAATTATCTCTGCACAGTAAATCCACAGGACTGTCCACATGAATTCTAATAATCCTTCCATGCAATTCTCAAAGAACTCAGTAGCAATCTTACTTGCAATAATAAAAACTTAAGGAAACCCAGTAAGAGCAGGTCTAACTTGCTCAACAGATTGGCATATCCGTCACAAAAGAAGAGGCCAAGAGCTGTGATTCTTCAGCCTACAGAAGAGAAGGCTCAAGGGTCTCTTATCACTGTGTATAAAACTGATGGAGAGGAGTAAAGAACACAGTCAGATTCCTCTCAACGGTATACAGTGAACAGACAAAAGGTAATGGTCAAAACTGAAATACAGGAAAAACCTGCTTTACTCCAAGGGCAACTGAATACCGGAACAGATTGCCCAGAGAGGCTGTCAAGTCTCTCTCTGGAGATTACATATTCAAAACCGAGCTGGGCAAGATCCTAAGCAATCTGCTTCAGATGACTGTTTTAAGCAAGGGGGCTGGCTGAACTAGACAATCTCCAGATACCTCTTTAACTTCAACTGTTCTGCGATTCTGTGATGATTCAGGCTACATTAAAATAATGGAAAAAGTTTACACCCTCAGACCTTCCTATGTTCACTGGATACCTTCTGAACAAATCAAACTGTAGAAACCTTCAAAGCATGACATAAGAGAAAATACCACAGCCCTAATGCTTGGAAGAGGCAAAGGGAAATCAGGCAGAATATCTTGTAGAAGTTAACATCTTGTTGCTAATGTAAGATCACATGGATTGACGTACGAGGTTTTCAAGGAACCTAACAGCCAGGATATCTAATTTTAACAGAGACACTGTGTGCAGCACACCAGTCCCAAAATAGGAGCTCTTGAGCATCTGCTAGAGCAACACACCTCAACAATACACACTGAATGTGTTTAGCTATTCCAGATTGTAGAAGGCGTTAGTAAAAGAGTAAAAGGCATGGTAGACTGTGGATTTTTAATCTAAGAAGGGCATCTAACATTATAGTGTTCCGTCACTGTTTCAGACCTGCCAATCAGAAATGGATCTTGCTGTCCACACTTTTTTATATATATACAAATGTTGCTATATAGCAGTAAGCATTACATCTATTAATGCAAGTCAGTTATCCCAGGAAAGAAGTAAGTCCCATGTTCTTGGTGCAGAGGCTGCTATCTGATCTACTCTTCCACTTCTTAGTGGAAGACTGACCCCAGTGAACACTACTCCATACTGCAGGAGGCACTCACTTTCTGCCTAGGATCCTCAATCACTGCAACCCTCTAACTATATCCCAAAAAGAGAGGTCCCATTTCCTTAGGAAATTAGGACTTTAAAAACCTGAAATACTGTAAGCTATTTTTGCCTATGAAACAATCCCCATTTCACAAAAGTTTCTCTAGGAGGCAATTCAAAGCACTTCAGGCCTGTGCTCCCTTCCTACTGGCAACAGGCATAAAGAAAATCTATACTCCCTGAAGTCAGCTGTTGCTATTACTCCTCACAGTGACGTATTTCCACAAAGCGGCTGCCTTCACAGAGCTCTCCAATCTCCCCTCCTTTAGAAAAGGCTGCTAACTGTTCTCTTGAACATAATACAAAAAGCTACCTTCAAATTCTATTTTACATAAAACTTCACAGCTTTTTTTCTACAAAACACCACTATATCCAAAGGCAGAATATATATATACACACGAGGAGCTAACTCGCCTTTTGCAAGACTGTGTTCCTACAATGAAGTATTAATTTTTAAAGCCATTCTTTTTAACAGATCTTCAGTGTGACACCAAACAAAGCAAAACCAAGAAAAAAAAAAAAAAAAAAAAAAAAAAAAAAAAAAAAAAAAAAAAAAAATCATTCTACAGCTGCTGAGGCTACTTCCAAAAGCCAAATTTAGCAAGAGCGTAAGAGAGTAAAGATCTTTTACACTAAAGCATGATATTTCTAGATATTCAGCTATGGGTTAATAAAACCAGCACATTCCTCCAGCTAGCATTTCTGGGAGAGAGATCAGTGTAATAATGACTAGTGAAAGAAAAATTAAACCAAAACAGACTTGTAGGGGATTTTAGTGGAGCGGGGAAAAAAGCCTGAACACCTAAACCCAAAACAAAAAACCTGTAATATTTTTAATGAAGGCAAGTTCTTACCTGACATTTTTCCCTTGTTCTCTCAACATCTTCACCAGATCAGCTATGGGGTACTGAGCTTTTGCTGCACACAAACCATAACCTGAAAGAATTTCCACATTTTAAGCTATATTTTTCTTTGAGTGCAGACAAAAATGGTTACAGATAATAAGTGTAGCTCCCACACAAACAGAAGCTCTCATAATTAAAAATAAATAAAAAACATTTTGTATATTATGTATGTATACACACGCATATATCAGATACTCATATACTCTAGCCTGACCACTGTAATTCATCTCTTTTTTGGTCTTCTGGCCACTAACAAGTGTGATGGTTTGACAAGTCGAACTACACAAGTAACTTATTTCAGCTACACAAAAATACATGTTCCTTTCCCTATCCGAAAAAGATGTTTCAGATATGATAAAGAGGCAGGTTACTTCACCACCATTAACCTCAGCAAAATTTTAGTTTTGAATAAGGCAAATCTACTAGCTGTATATGGCTTTTAGCAGCAAATAATCCTTTCTGTCTTTCTGTCTGAATTAATTCATCAGAGTAACAATGCCCAGGAAGAAAATGGACTATAAATTATTAACCTCAAGGTCCTCAAGGTTTGACCACAGGAGCAAGAGGCAATCTCCTTAAAGATGTTTGCAGTTTTGTTGGAAATGAAGGTAACTTCCCAAAATAGAACCCTATCTCACTGATGTTTCTATTTAAGCTTGAGCAAAATGAAAGATGACTTTGTTTTTCAGTATCCTTCTCATTCCAATGCTAAATAAACTTAACACAATAGCTCCACCATTCAGTTGAAGGAAAACAAGTCTGAGTTTTATTCCGTACCTGACCTCTCCTAACAGGGAATGTGCAATTGAACCCTAAGAGCCTACAGCCAACAAAATAGTTTCAGACACCTCAAGATTTTACTTTTCAGGGTTTTTTCTACTTGACTTCCAGTATTTATTGTATACTAAGTTTTAGATATTTTTCTGCCTTTTTTAATAAAAGAATGCAGAATTGAGCAAGTAGATGAGAAGTGCAAATAACATCCTCCCTCTCAGTAATTTAACAGATAGATATTTTGTTATTGGTATCATTGGTACTGTGGTAGCATTTGGAAACTCACACAACAGCTGTACATGTAATGTACAAAAGACAGTCTTTGTCCTGAAGAATTTTAAAATCTAAATAAATGGGACAAAGTTTGAAGAAACACACACAAAGAAAAATGAAGTGGCATACACATGGCTACAGAGAGTAATGACGACTGACCTGGGAACAAAAACAGATCCCAAAGACCCAGTCAACATTTGACATGCTGCTGCTATGTTGCAACTGCAATAAGGGCTACAGTTTATTTCTTTGGGGGTTTTCTTTTTTAGGTATGGTTGGTTTGAGGGGTTTTTTTTTTTAACAGTACATCTCCTGAACGTTTTGTTTGAGTGAAGAGTGTCTTACCTGGAGTAATAATAATATTATTGGCTTCCTTTATCATTTCAACTGCATTGTCCACATTGATTTCTGTGTGGGTTCCAGTAATTGCCATGGGCTTCCCACCAGCTGTGGACGTAGTGCCATAGCCCCCTAGAATCACATTCGCAAGGGAACGGTTCATAGCCTGAAAGACAAGAGGTTTTTGATCAGCTGAAGGAGATAAATGAGAGAAGGTGTCCACAAAGAAACCTTCCGAAAACATTAAAGCCTTCCTGACAAGTCTTTATCTGCTGATTTTGCCTGGTTACAACTCAAAACTTTTTAAAGCAGGGTCCTTAAAACAAAGACCCAGATTAACACAACAGTAGTCAAACATCCGCTTCTAATGCATTACATTACACTGGTAAGAAGAACATCAGCATTACCTCAAGACAAAGAGCAGAACACAAACAGAAATATTAGTCTCTCTTCTTAGAAGAGAGGGATATGAAAGAATTATTTAATGACAGAACTTTTTTTTTTTTTTAAACATACATATATAAACATATATAGACATTTTCTTAAGTTCTCGAGCAATTCTACATGACAGCATGGACACCATGTACAGGTACTACAGAAGCGAAGACCCTACAGCATCAAGTCAAGAAAGAATGCAACAAAGCTAAGTAGCCACACAAAACTAATCAACTGCTAACTCAAAACAAATTGTAAGGAACTAAAAGGGGCCATTAACTTACTAGCTGAGTACCCAAGGGAATAAGAGATCTTAAACTAGGAGCTTTAAGATGTAACACATCCTGAAAATTTGGCTCTCATAGATAAACAGCCAGGAAACACCACTGGCTAAACCACTGGCACATCTCCTTGTGAGCATGGTCCCAAAGCTGTATCTGGCCATATCTGGAAGTACGGAAAATCAGTAATTGCAGTAAACAAACTGGAAGAAGTAAAGAAACCAGCTAAATTGCTTCTTTTAATTAAATGTGTATCATACATCCACTCTGCGCTCAGAAGCCAATGCAGTATCTACGGACAGATCTAGAGAGGCACATATACAGGCAAGAGGAAACACCCACACAATACTGTGCTTCCAAGTGTTAATTTTCCACTGACATTTCATATCATGAAACTCCACAGGTTATATGCTATAGCCTGAGAAGATACGCCATTTTGTGAAATTCATCATCTAGCAAATATGCACAAAGATGTTAGAACTTCTGTTTATCCTGATAAATCATCACTGTTTCAGATAATGTAGGAAGATGCATAAATGCAATGAAATCAGCATCTTCCCACTGTCTGCAGTAGCAGTAGTTCTTATCCTAAGAACACATTGCCTTTGATGTGTATCACAATATTAAACCATCAAACAGAAAAAGAGACTATTTAGTATATTACAGCAGTTAAGTGTCAGGTAAGACAGCCTAACCAGAAGAATATAGTCTTCAGATGTAGTGCATGCTAAGCTTACAAGAAGCAGAGCACTGTCTATACAAACCTAAACCAAAAGACAACAGTAACACCAGGCCAGACTGAAAAGAGTTCAAATATTATTAGACGTCTGTGAATCCACACAAAGCAAACATGAGATTGAAACACCCTTGCCTGACTCCGCAGCAAAGAGCCAAGGAAGGAGGAGGGAGCTCTGGCCAAAAAAAAAAAAAAAAAAAAAAAAAAAAAAAAAAAAAAAAAAAAAAAAAAGGGGCATGCTCATGCTCATGCAGGCTTCAGAATGAGTCAAGACCTCATCAGGCAACAATGAATCAAAGCAGCTAAGACCTACTCAGCACAGCGACAATGTGGAAACTCTTCTATAGGCTATTCTCCCTTCTTTATTCATATATGATTGTGGTCTGTAGTGGTAAAGTGCAGGTTTCACCATTCACAGACAATCTAACCACCAGCAAAAAACCCTCTATGCTGTGCATACACAGACGATACTGGCCAGGAGCTTACAGCCCAGGGAAAAGCAGACCCTCGACCTCTGAGAACTCTAAGTCCTTCCACCGTGCCCACAGAAACTCTACCGCTAGTACAGGTGATGGACCAGTAAGGAATTTACAAAACTAACATGATCTGTCCCATCTCTTGCTCTGTTTCATCATCTCCATTAAAAGTTCCTCTTCAACCTGAAGCATTTTCCCCACCTCGAGGCACACCGACTATTACTACAGCTGCAATCACCAAGTACTCACTCTAAAGAAAAAAAAAAAGAAAAAGACTTGCTAATACAATCAAGTGCTCTGAAGATGACATGTTGTGTTGGTGTTTTAAAAGAGCCATAATCCACAGGATGAGTGAACAGTACAGACCTTCGCTTTTTTGTTCTGAAGTTGCAATTTTTTGACCTTAACTCACCCTACTAATAGGCACGAGAGGTTTGGGTAAAAAAAAAAATCAAGCAGATACAAGTGCAAAAACTAAGTGGTTATCTAAAAACATGTTGGCTGATTTTATCAGCTCAAGCTCAAAGAGATTATCTGGATAGGCCTTGGATAATTAAGCTACAGTTTTATCACAAATAAGTAATAGAAAATGTTTTTAAAAGTTTTCAACCATTAAGATGTTTCCACAAACACCTTCTCATCTGTAATGGATACGCTTCAATAAATATACTGCTTTGAATGGAAATCACGGAGCGGGGGCAGGGGGCAAGGCAGAGGTATACAGTTGCTTCAGTAGCACAGGTTGCAGCAGCCTAAAGCAGAGTTTACTGAAATTCTTGAGCATGTTTTCTCCCAAAATGCAACTTCAAGACAATGATACCGAATCTTCTGATTATACCAATGCTTTTAAAAGTAACGACTTCCATTAGACAAATGAAAGCAGAAAAGCACTGCACTAGAAATAAGTTATTCTGCTTATACAAAATAATTTTAATTATACTAACTTTAATTGTCTAAGCTTATATAAAGCTTAGACAAAATCGTAAGATTTCTATACTACTACCTCAAAAACTAAACTTCTTGAAATTTGACAAATACATAGACAAAAGCCACTTTGTCACTGTGTAACTATTTTGCTTCCCCAGGCTTCAACTAGATTCCTCCAACCACCAGACTTAAGTATCTCTAAACTCTCTTCTGAGTTCTGAGAGAAGTTAGCAGTAAAATAAATAAAAATGTAAGAGAACAGTAAAAGGAAATGAAGGTGCAGAGTAACTATCCCTACTAGTGACTACATACCGAACAGATCATATTTTCACTAAGACTTACAAGAACTGTATCTTTAAAGAACCTACTTTTCTTACCTGTGTTGCCTGTAAGCATCGTCTTTCTACTGACACAGACTAAACTGCTGACTGTATGCAAATATATATGTATATAGACTTATATATATAAAAAGGTGTCCCAGGAACCACATGCTTTGATTTTCTTTTGATAAGGAGATAAAAAATGTTCAAGCAAGAACAAGATTCTTTAAAATTCATACCTGAGATTGTTCACAAGAACTCACATCCACAAAGCTGCTCAAAACCACTTTCTTAAGCTTTTCTTAAACTGTTCCTCAGGAGAGATGAAAATGAATGATACTGAACATTCCTAACATAGTAACGATACTACTTATCGGCAGAGATGAAATCAGACAATAAAGCCAGGGCTGATCATAGTAAAACACCATGACAGCAGAACAGCAACACTGAACACACAAGAACACAAGAGCAGAAGTGAAACAGAATTCACAACAATCAGGAGACTGGCAGCTGTTGCACTGTGAACAGTTTTGTTTCAGTCATTGCTTCTCCACCTTTGAAAACAAGAAAGAGAGAGACACAGGAAAACCAGAGTCTTCTGTCCAAATGTTCCAAAGAAAAGGAGACCATTACTACTAATGTAATGATTCACACACAGAGCTGAAGCTCGAGTTTGCTGATACAGACGTTAGTATCAACACATTAATGCAAGCCTGCTGCCACCAGGTGGTGTTTCAAAGTAGCTGCTCTGAAAGCACACTCCTGCAGTCCAAAAAACAAACTTTAAATTACTCCAAGTGACCCAAACCTTCTTTTTAAAGAAATTCACCACTTACAGTATCTCCTGATGATAAACTTCACATTTAGCTTAAATCTAGCAACACTGCAGTGATCTGACTAAAAAAAAACAGCTGAGCACAAGTAATGATACCTATTTGAGCACAGATTCAAAAGTTCAGTGCCCAAATAAATGCAAATGCTTTCGTCAGTTTAGAAGTACGTACCTCTCCAAACCAAAGAGCTGACTGACATCTAGTCCAACACTTTCAATTAAGAATTTTCTAGTCTGTAAATATCTAGCAGCTTAGCCTTCCGATTGCTTATCTTCCTAGCAAATATACTGAATAAAGGTTTTCATTACTTGGAAAACAAGCAAAATTTCTGCGGAGTTCTTACCACACACATGATGTAAGAGAGGATGGCCCCAGAGGAGCCAATGAGGGCACCAACAATGGTCAGCAAGTTGTTGTTCAGTAGGAAGCCCTCAGCACACAAAGCCCATCCAGAATAACTGTTCAGGACAGTAATAACTACAGGCATGTCAGCACCTCCAATAGCTGCTGTTAAAGTGACACCCTGGAAAAGGAAAGAAAACACTTCAGTGTAAGTCACAGCTAAGGAGCAGAGAAGATGGTCTGCCTGCAGCACTGAAAAATATGTCAAGTTACTTAATAACCTACTGCAGTATTTTCAATGCAGGAGACATCAAGCTGTGGTCTGAGGATTTGATCTATCAATTCCAGCTCTTGAGAGAGGAACAAAAGGCAAGGCACTCCACTGCCCTCAATCTGTCCTTAGTCACCTATTTTTACTCGCAAAGTATCCTACCTGCTCCATGGAACAGTTCACACCATTAAATGATTCATGCTGAGAGTCTTCACAAGTCTCAGTTTATAGAATGGCAATATCCAGCGTAAATTTTGCAGCAGCTGATGTGAGCGAGTAGGGAGGTTACACATGGGGATAACAGTAAGTTATCATGATAACGTGTAGATGCAGTGCTCTTTAAAGTATTCTAAGGATAAACTTTCCAAAAAGTCTACTAAAATATCAGTTTATCATATATAAGGCTCCATTAAGTCATAGCTGCAAGAATTATACATATACATGCCTGTTCTCTGAAACAGTTCTGGTTTACAGCTAGATTTAGGGAAGCCAGTTCCTAATTGCTACTGCAAGTTAGCATACAGGCACTGTGACGATTGACTCAGGATGGCAAAATGCAATCATTAGGAGGCAAGTTGCAAAGCTGAAGATCAAACTGCTTGTTTAACTTGTTACATCTCCCACAATTCCCCAACTTACCATTATGGCTGAGAGAGCTGACACAGAACCTAAGCACGTAATTCCTGTAGCATAACTAGGGTTAATCATGTACGGAATTATTCCGCCAAAGCTGGCAGCCAGCAGTCCTGCATTCAATGCATGTCGACCAGGCAAGAGCAGTGGTGCAGAATTCAGGATACCTGCAAAGAAATGCATATTCAGGTATTGACACACGTGTTCAGGAGAGCCTGTCTCTTGCCTTCAGAGAACACTGAAGCAAAAGAAAAATTAAAAAAGAAAAAGGGATGGGCAGAAGATAAACAAGTTAATTGAAGCTGAGACCTTCTGCTAACTCAGTATTGCAGCACCTTCAAAGTCTTCAAACTCCTGTTTAAACTCATTTTACTTCCTAACCTCACTGAAGTGTTTTGGAATAATGACAAGAACCTATTCTCTTGAAAAACCTTTTTTTAATTGAAAACATACTTTCATTCTGGGCCCAAGTCTTTGCATGTTGTGTATGATATTCTGTAATAGGAATCATTTAGCTGGAACTTCTCAGTACAGGTATTATCTCAGTCCCTCTAAAGCTCCAGGCTTAGACAAATATGACCACGCAGACAACCCCAAATACAAAACACTCCTGCTTTCAAATGCTTTTTTTCACCAGTACCCTCAGTCACACAGAGCTTCCCACATTGGCAAAGATTTGAGAAGAAAAGAGGGTTCAATATTTGTGTGATTCAGTTTAAAAGACAACTACCGATTTATTTTCACCCCATGCCTTTTTTTTTCCTAAACAACATGGTAATCAGTAAAAGTAATGCAAGTTTCTCTGTTACTTTTCGTGGAAGTAATTACTTACCAACCGTCTCATTTAAATTTAGCTGAATTCAAGGTAAAGAATGAACTGATAGTCTCAGGACTAGGACTTGAAGTGTGTGACCTACTACCTCTAGTTTAATAGTACAGACAAGCTTTTTATTTCATATCCTGCTATGAAATAATTTTCCTGATATGAAAATTCAAGAAGAAAAAAATACAAACAAAACCAGTAGAGTGGTCTGAGACAGGCAGTGATGTTTCAGCAGGGACATGCGCACAAATCACTGATAGGGTAAAGGGGGTAAGATGAAGAGAAAAAAATATAACCAACAGGAAATACAGTAATTACTTAGAAGAAATACATACTACTGACAAATCCTTCAAAAGATTATTAGAGAAGACAGCTTTCCATCCATGTCATGCTTCCTCCTTCAATGGCTGGTCTCAGAAACACTGAAGAATGCAAACAGATGTCTCCCAAAGGAACTAGTGCAAAGCTAGCAACAGGATTAGCCGGAACTTCTTACTACACGTATTATCTCAGTCTCTCAAAACCCATGTGGCTTACAAAACCAAAAATAAACACAATAAAGAAACCTTCAGGTGCATAAGAATCAGCAATTAGCGAGTATTTAATTTAGAGTGCATATTTAATAGAACAGCAAGAGGTACGGAGTTTGCACAGTAGGTAAACAGACAATGAACTGCATGGTTTAAAGTGAGGCAGTCTCAACTGATACTGCAAGTTACCTACTTAAATGAAGCCCGCAATGCCAAGAAAAAAATCCCATAACTATTAGCAGTGCTCACTGAGTCCAGCAACACGAGGATTTCAATTAAATTGTCTGCTCAGGAATATGAAGTTGTGATCATAAAAATTCAATGAAATCAATTAGAGAAACAGTGTCAGGTAGTATCTTAATGACAGTAAAGCAACACTGACTCCTAGACAAGATAATTTGAGGAAAATTTACATAACTTGGTAATTAATAGCGGTAGTATGTCCAAGCACTGAAGACAAACCTTTCATAAGTAAAGCTGTACACAAATTAAACAGAATTAAAATGGAAAAAAGTACTCTCATAAGAATTAAAAACGCTAACTTTTACCTGATGCAAAATACGTTTCCTTCCAATTACAGAACAGTGTAAAGGCAGGGCTGGAGAATAAAAAAAAAGCCTTTAACAAATACTTAACTCTGAATGGAAGGTCTTACCTTGAAGTTTTCCGTAAGCAACAAGAGAGCCACTGAAAGTCACTCCACCAATGTACGTGCCAAGGTACGCCACAATCTTGGTGAGGTTTGCAGCTGGATCAGTAGCAAAGTGTGGATATTCAATCATGTATTCTGCTACACAGGTGAGCACGGCAGCCAAACCAACCAGACTGTGGAAAGCAGCCACTAGCTGAGGCAGATCTGTAATCTGGATGCGTTTAGCAATCGTCAGACCTATTGAGAATTGAAGACAGGAGGGAAGTCTTACAAAACAACCAAGCTGTGCAGATAGAAATTAATCTATCGCAGTTCAGTATGCAATGAAATCATGCCCACATGTGCCTGTTCCAATGGAAAATTCTAGAAATTGTTATGGCATTTAACTGTAAGCTGCATATGTGTATTTTATGCAACAAGAATATTATGTAAATTAAGAGACAAGATTAAAGCATATCATGTTCTTAGATGATTCACTAAGCATTGAGAAATGCAGCATTTTCTGTGACGAAACCAGTGTGAAAAAGAGAATTTGGCAGCATCTGTCAAGAACTAAACAGAAGTATGAAGTTGGGCAAGTTCATTCATCTCTGCATACCCAGTCTCCCTAACAAATATGATTTGATCTTGCTTTTCCACCAGTCTTCCAATTCTTCACCACATTCTAATGCATTAATAAAAGCCCTAAGACTTATGACTCTTTGTTTGCAAAATAATGTACATAAGCCATAAATGTAAGTTGGTCATTTCACCTGTGAGCTATACAGTATTTTGTGTATATAAAGCCTGCATAAATGCTTGTAGAGAGCATATATTGTTATTTCACAGAATCATACACGTACCTACGGAACCACCAAGTGCCATTGCACCTGACATCTGCGCCAACAGTTCAAGTGAGGGTTTCAGGCCTCCAAGAGTTGCTGCTAAACCTCCTGCAACTCCAATCATACCCAAAGCATTTCCAAGACGAGCTGTTCCTTGGGTGGACAGACCAGCCAGGGCACCAACACAGCATAAGCCAGAGCCCAGATACATCATCTTTAAAATAAGAAAAACATTATACATGCATGAAGTAGAGACAAACTGCATAATCATTATAAAATTCCTTCTAATTATGACACAAAAGGGCTGATTTCTCCAGAGTATATCTAAGTTACAGCTCTTAACCAAAGTCAAAACTCTTGACTGTGAGAAACTGTTGCACAGGATGTGATTTTTGCCAATTAAAATGTGGTATCTATTAAAACTTTTTCCCCACTTTATGATCTTGGTTTATCTGCATCATAAATACCGGAGCCAAGCTGATTTTTATCATCAGTTCAGATGCAAACAGTACAAACCCAAAGCAAAACAGTCCTGTTCATTATCAAAATAGTTTCAGAACTTCCTTCTGGCACATCTGAACTCCTGTTTTCAAAGAGTATAAACAACTTAAGTGAACTGAGCTGCATATGTCTAGGTAAATGAAAAAACTCAACAATACTACAAGCACCCAGCATAAACATATGTTTGGATTAACTTTTTCCAAACACAGAAGGCAATACACATTGATTTTTTTTTTTTTACTATTAAAACAAATGCAAACAGAAGCTTAAAATGTAAGATGCTATAGGTACAATTCCTGTACATGCCTCTGTGCTGAAATCTCATCCTATTCAGATGTCATACCTACTTTAACTGTCACACCAATTTGCATATTGAGAAACTTTTAAACCAAAAAATTATTTCTGTAGTTGCTGTAATTAAGGAAATTTAAGCTGTAATTTAAGAAAACTGTCCAATAAATACAAAGTACCTGCTGCTTTACAGGAAAAACACTAAAACAAAGCTCTCAAAATTTGCAGATTCAGCATCTGAGGTATGATCACAAGCTTAATCAACTTCAGAAGGGCCTTTTGAGAATACGTGACTGATGAAAAGACCATGGCTAACTGGTATTTACTCCTCAACAGAGCAAGCAGTGAAGAAGCATGCCACACTGTGAACAGTGTGCTAAGAGCCACAAAGTTATCTTCTGACCTGTTCAATACTATAGCCACCGCTGAGAGCAGCTGCATAGCCTCCTACAAATACACCGGCAGGAAGTAGGTACAAGTAGTTGTATTCCGGAGGATCTGTGGGACGTTTGAACATATCCAGCATTCTCTGTGTAACCAGAAATCCACCTGGCCAAAGTAAAGGAACAGTTTTAAAAAAATAAAATCTGAAACTAAGCACATACCAAGCTGTAAGAAACAACTGGTTAAATCATATTACTCCACAAATTTAGCAACTGACACCAATAAAGCCTCTGAAAAGGTAGTAATCTGGAAAACCACCAGGAAACAAAGGTGTAATCAGGGTGGGAACCTGTTGTCTTTTTTAACCTTTGGAGGACATTCATAAAAGGAGGAGTTGGATAGCCTGGAGCACTTGCTCTGTCTCCATACTCGACACTAACTGTAGGCTACAGCTTAGTTTATGACTGTGTCCTTTTCCCAATCTACTCTAGCAAAAGCAGTATTTATAAGTCACACTGCTCACTTCCTTATTTTTATTTGGGAAATTGAGACTTCTGAACCTCAAGCAAGCAGAAATTTTTCTATGCCACTAGTATATTCTTCAAGTAGGAAAAGGAATACAAGGACAAATGCAGTACCATCTTGAGATATACAGGAAAAGGTATTTCACATAATCATCAACCAAAAGACACTGTAAAAGAAAAATGCACATGTAAATGTTTCCCTAACAAAAAGTTACACCACAAGGTGTGCAAATCAGATACAATAACTACTGTGAAAACTTGGGGAAGGTTCTCAGATCCTTGATGCATGTTCTCAGATCCTATTCCCAGAAAAGTGTTTCTGGAATCTATACAATAAAAGAGCTAGAAGTAATAAAAGTGCTTTAAAGTTACCCTCAGGAGAAAACCAAATATTCATACCTGCAATATTGACTGAAGAAATAAAGGCTGAAAGCACTGCCAGACTTTGAGGAGTGTTTTCAGGGAGATAACTTCCTCCCATCAACACCAGCCCACCAACTGCAGTTAGTCCTATTTAAGAGAAAAATGTGTTATTTAACCTTAAAAGCCTCTATACCTAGAGCAAGTTTCTTTTTAGCTGTCAAACAGATATCAGACAGATCAAAATTTGACCCCTACTCTACATACTGCTACTTAAACAAAGACTGCCATGGTTTTCTTCAGCAATACAAACATGTTTCAACAGAAAAAAACATTAGTATATGAATACAGTTTTGAATGACTGTCTCAAGCATAGAGTCAGCCTCTGAGTATGTTTGATACAAGAACTTTGCTTTTAACAACCAAGTAGATTGGACTCGTGACCTGTCACATATAAACACCCACAGATATGTAAAATCTTACAAGCCACTTACGACTGTGTTTTTCCGCCTTTCTCAAAATACAGTTTTGAGGGGAAAGAGGGAAAAAAAGAAATATGAAAAACAAGTTATTTTCAGAGCCACATTTCGGAGAAATGGGAGGAAAGATATTTTCTATGAAAGGAGAGACTGCAGCACTCCAAGCAAAACAAACTTTAAACCAAACAGGTTAAGAGTGAAAAGTCACTCATAAAAATTAAAAATACAGAGCACCACATTTGTCCTTCTTTTGAAACTCTAACGAAAAGTATGTTTCAGGTGTCCTTGCTATTTATGAAAGTAAACTCAGACACGCAAAGCAGTAGTAGTCTATCTGCAGACTTCTACACAAAGTTTGAGTAAAAGGAGCTGTGCCTTCTTCAGATAGAAAATAAGCACTTGTGTCACAGCTACTTACCTGAGATAGCATTAGTCACTGACATGAGTGGAGAGTGAAGAGCAGGAGTCACACCCCATACTGTATGGTACCCCACTATTCCAGCTAGGCCAAATGTCGTCACCATTTGCGTGAAAGCGGTATTAGGAGCTGCAATGCCCAATCCTAACACGCCACCTAAACCTAGAAGAAAAGCACAGCGAAACTTTTCTGTAACTTTTCAATGGTTTCCTACATTTAAACTCTGTTCAACAGAGCCCAGTATTGAGCTAAAAGCAAAATGGAGTTTTGTGCACAGATTCATGCAGAAGTTCTGATGCTCACAGAATCCTAAATGACTAGAAGACCCAATATTTACTTGTCAAGACAAATGTTCCGTTCTCAGCATTTCATTAGATTGTGGGCATTTAAGTCTCAAACAACATTAAACTTTGAAGAAAGCAATGACATTGAGTTGATCCTGCTGCAAAGTACACGCTGAGTCCTTAGAAGAAGTTCTTCAGAATTTTAAGTATTTTACTGGTATTTAAATAAAGCCAAACACACATATATGTACACAGCACGAGTCAGTGCTACTTGAAATGTTAATACTTTGTTAAATTTCTAAAATTTAATTTTCTCTCTCAAAAGCAATTATTACACTATACCTATTTTGCATTAGGACACGCCAGCCAATTAACTGTTCTCCCAAATTATGAGTGGGTCATAATTTTTAAATTACTTTTTTACATTACTTTAAATTACGTACTTTTAAATGAGGAGTCATTTAAAAGTATTAACCAAATGAGGAATAGTCTCTGCAAGTTGCCTACCTGCTGTATACACAGACGCACTAGTCATAGTTTTTCTAAAAGGTGTGATAGTAGCTGCTTTTTCTGCTTCCAGCTCTGCTACAGTCTTCTGCTTCACAGGGGCTCCTTGAGGAATGTTATTTGGTGGAGGGGATGGGAAAATCACCTTGCCATCCTGACAAGAGAGGTTTACAGAGGTTTACATGGCAGATGCTTTATTAGTTAGAGGAGACTACTCTCAATCCTTCAAGTCATATCAGTCTTAACATCCTGCAGCCATGCCACAGGAGTATCTTCCTTCTCTGCATCAGCAGAAGTTTGAAAGGCTGTATGGTCAGTACAGCCTGACCATGTTAGCCATTCTGGCTTACACATTTTTGAAACAAGATTTAACACCAGTGCCGAGGAGCACCTCATAGAAACATAGCACGAGGCCTGAAAGCAGAAACCAAAACAAAGAGCTAAAGTTCCTTAAATGGAAAACATTTATGCAAAATAAAACAGGGTCTTGAAACTAAAAACTGCTACAGATCTGTAATAAGAGCCTGCCCAGACCTCAGCTAAGTACCAAGCATTGGTCTCATGCTTCTTATTATTCTCCAGGCCTCTGGAGGAATAACAGTGGAGCTGTCAGCCCTGATCTGTACATGCCACTTCAGGGGTCAGATAGTTGAAATCAATGCAAGTCTCCTCCAGAGCAGATATCATAAGCATTACAAAATGCTAGCAACATTATACAGCATAAATACACAGAAATTAATACCTCTTACCTAAACTGCAAATTATTTCCTAACAGTTGCAGAAGAAGAGCCCATACCCTAAGTTTGTATTTTATTATTTCCTAATATAGCTTAAAGTGTCCTGCGTATCCTGGTTGCATCATTTTTTCCTGAAGTTATTCTTGTAAGAGCTGAAACATATATTTACTATTTACTGGGGGCAGGTGGTGGGAAACAAACCACGAGAGAAGGTTTTTCTGGTCCTGTGCTGATGTTTCAAATACATTTTAAATAACTATGCTTTTATCACATGAATACAACATGCAAATTTCATCTTTTTCCTATGTTTCAATAGTAAGCATTAGCTATTTAACTATGACAAGAAGACAAAAGCAAAGACACTTCCCTTCACAAAAAGGGACAGATGAATATTCAGCTGAATATAAACATGTCTGTCCACACTGTCTGTCAAGCCACTTCTGAAATCTACTGGCATGCAGTACCTCTGAATGCAAGTTAAAGCAACAACACTGATAAGTGTAAAAGTACGAACTCACAAATCAAGAAGACAGTATTTATTGACTTACCTTCATTACTACAGTTCCTCTAATAACATGATCCAGAGTCCCATAATCGAATTCATCTTTTGGATCAAAGTAGAAGTTCTCTTTGTCAGGACTGATAGCCTTTAGGAGTTTGATAATATTATTGGAATACAGAGTACTGGCCTGAGTAGCCATCCTGCTAGGCAGGTCTGTGTAGCCAATGTGTGTAACACCCTGAAAAAAAAAAAAATCAAGTAAATTATTAAGGATTAGCACAATGCCTGAAGCAGCAGCGTTTCTTCAATTATATCCTTCCAGAAATATATACCCTAACTGTTTCAGTTATTTTGGTTTTAACCCCAGCTAAAACTGTTACCTGCGGTTCTAACATTATTAAGTCAGGGGAGGGTTAATCACAACAGTTATAGGATTCAGCATGATCAGACACACCACCTGAAATGCTATTAGCAACAAGCCTACACAGAGGGGAAGATGCACTGGTGCAAGAGATAGTCCCTCTCCAAATCCTACCATCCTCTAAGAAATCAGCTTCTTAAAGCAACCAGTTAATATTACACTATATTTAAAATAATAGTTACAATTTATAATTATAATAATATAATAATTATATTATTACCATGCCCAACACTTGGCATATTCTCAGTCCTTCTACAGGGCATGCATTGGAGGCAACTTTCTCCATGATGGAGGAACAAAAGTAGTTTCCTCAGAGCTGGCTAGCTGTGCAAGTAATATGCCCATTTATGTAAAGACCTAACATAACACATCCATGCTGTTTAAAGAACAAATATGAGTGTACCTGGGTATCAGGCTCTTGAGTTTTTTGAAGGCATAAAAGGCTGGCATACACTTTTCATGCTCAGGCAGGCTTGTGTTAAAATACCGCTCCCACAATTTACAGCTAAGATCCACAGACACTTCCAGGAACTCTGGCTTAACGCAATGCTCCAGCATTCTGTTAACAGTTCTCCACTGCTGCTCTTTTCCTCAGCTCAGTGCCTGTACACTATGTCAAGGGGCAATACTCCTCTGACTAAAAGCACTCCATATAAACCCTTCATGCAAGTATCTGCTTACTTCTGTTCTATAGACTCTAATTTCAGTTTTTAAGCAACTACATCAAAAGCCATAGAAAACCACGAAGCCAAACACAACGCATGACTCATATACACACACAGCCCCACTTAATGACAGCAACTAACGACAACCATGTCAGCAATATGACCTACAGGCTACCCTAGTAACAGTATTGTGTCCTCACATTACCAAATAACAACCTTGGAAATCTGCTGCTTTAAATCTCATCACCCAAATTCTCTAACTCCTTTCTCACAAGTACTAAAAACAAACCCCAAAAAAAAGGAAAAAAAAGCCCTCTCAACTGAGCCAATGAACACTGAAGCAAAACAAAAGTAGTTAGTTCTGTTCAGACCAAAACTGATTACTTTAATAAACCAATCCATGCTACTCCTAGTTTGGGTTACAAGTGATTCTGATATTCTAGGTCAGATATACTCATGCTGGTGAACCTAAAGGTGTACAAAGACAGCACCCTCCTGAACACGGAATTATACTGACCTAGGCCAGAGGCTTTGCACTGAAGTAAACACTGACATAGTCTGAACCTGTCTAGCTTAGCTATGACAGGGACTGTCAACCTCCAGGTTGCAGGAGGTGATGAGCAAGTCAAAGAAGCTATTGCTGTCTCTTTAGGCAGACCAAGAAATAGCCATCAAACCACATCCTCAGAAACAAATCACTGGATGTCGAAATCTAAGTAGTAAGAATTCCATACTTAACCACCAGATTAACACTACACAAAGGTATTTGTTTCTTTAAAAATCCCCAAAACATTGCAGAGATGACTAATGACAAAATACAAATCTACATGATTACTTCAGCCCAAACAGCAAAATCAGCATACCATTCACCAAACACAGTGTGAACTCATGCAAATGGAAAATGATCTGCAGATTAAAATGCTCACCTTATGAACATACATTTCTCCAGGCTTTGTAGTCTCAATGTTTCCCCCTGCTTCTGCAGCTAAATCCACAACAACTGAACCTTCCTTCATTGATTCAATCATATCTTTCTTAAACAGGATAGGAGCTTTTTTGCCTGATAAGACAAAGCATAGTAAGTTAAATGCAATATACAGATTTTTATCTGTAGAGCTCAAAAGATGAGGTCTCCCCTTCTCTCTCTCTCACTCAAACTTCCTTTTGTAAGCAAAATTTTCAAGTCATTGCTACCTAGAATGAAATGTCACAGATTTTTTCACACAGGCAGAGAGAAGAGATGCTCTAACAACTTACTCCCAAGCATATGACAAGAGTATGCATGGCCAGTCTACCAAAGACGCAGGCAAGTCAAATTCTGTCCTCCGTAAACTGACATCCCATGTTACAACTCAAAAAGTAAGGAAAAAAAAGAAAAAAGCCCCATCATAAGTCATTAAAATAAAGATTAAAATTAAAATTGTTGTGCAATACAAAGCACTAAACCCTAAGTTCTACCTTACTATGTTTCAATTACAAAAGGCAATACTGTTTCAACTGCACTGGTCTCAGTGCACAACCTCTGCACAAGCAGAAATAGCAGTGACGCAATGAATATGCAAGAGAATTATATATTCTTATTTTGTTTCTTTCAAGGAGTAGATAGCAATATTCAAGAAAACATGATGCTATTGAGTCAAAGACTGCTGGTTGTGAAAGGAAAACTTGAAGAAAAAGGCTTGCACTTTAACAAGCAGGCATTTATCAGAGAAGGGTACAGGCTCACACAGACATAATCATTAACACCTCTGTTTTCACTGCAAATGCAGCTCCAAAACATGCCAACTTGCATAAGATAAATGAAAATTAGCATCTTCCACATAAAACATACCTGGAATAAGTGCTGTAGTGATGATAATATCAACATCTTGGCACTGCTTGGCAAAGAGTTTCATTTCAGCTTCAATAAATTCCTTTGACATTTCTTTAGCATAACCACCTTGTCCCTCTCCAGATTCCTTTAAGTCTACTTCCAAAGGCTCAGCACCAAGAGACTTGAACTGTTCAAGAGCTGCAGCTCTAGGAAAAGAAAATTGCAGGGAAGAAAACAACCACTTTAAAAATCCACCATGTCTCTGGTCTTTTTAGTAGCAGTCTTCAGACAAGACATCTAAAACTTATTCTTGGATTAAGGAGACCGTAACTAAAGCCCTCAACCTTCAGTATTTAGCGAAATAAGTAATTGCATCACAAACTTTGAGTCCTTAATGAAGACAGGTATTTGGATAAGGAATGCAGGCAGTCTATGGTTTCCTATACGGTCAGAAGGGTTGCCCAAGAAAAGTCTCAAAGCTATGAACTTCACTGTTGACTCACTCTGCTCACCCATTTCTCTTGTCATGACCAGGTAAATTCACAGCCCAAACTAAGCTGCCTAAGATAGGTGATAAATACACAATCTGTGTTTCTGTCTTGAATCTGTGAAATGGGAAGTACTAATAAGACTTATTTTCACAGGGAAAATTGGTTGAAGGAGGGGGCGGGGGGGTGGGTTTGGTTTTTTTCCTTTATTTTTTAACAGTTATTCTGTAAACGTGTAATATATTTTGCATTGCATGATGTCACAAATAATGAGACTAAATTTCAGTGTTAGGTGAACAGTCTCAACATGCAGGGGATTTAAGACAAACATAATTGCGCACTATGACGAAAATAATACATGATGCTTAAGAAGGGAATTTTAAAAAAATCTAAAAAGCTTGAGGCAGATTTTGATCATGCTTTTACAAAAAACAAACTCTTTCCAGTTTGTTTTAAGGCATATGTAGATTTTCAAACAAACTAGAAGTTTTTTCATATTGCAGACCATGAAGTTGGAAATACATTCATTTTTATTCTTAAATACAGGTAGGTGGCACTAGTCATTTCTACATAAAACCCAATATAAGCAATTTTAATGCAAAAACAGTACTAAGCATATACAAATTCAATAAGAAGGCCATTTAATAGAACAAAACAAAAAAGTTTGCAGTCCTTATAGCTGTAAGAAGAAAAATGTTAGTGATCTGTAATTTTCCCCGTCTATTGCTCTAAAAAAAGGCTATGGGACAAAATAAATAATCCTTCCAAACATAAAGAAGAGACCCATGGAAATCGACATTTAAAGCAGCTCCAGCTGCAGTTTCTGTTCTTTCATCTTGAGTTTCATGAATAAAATAACTTGATCTCTTTCTCTCCCTCAGCATACTGAAAGAAGTGTCTCTTGAAAGAGATCCTACTGGCCTCTCTGGGATCAGGTCAGTAGAGGTGAATGTGAATATGCAAGTATGAACTTCGATCAAAGCAAGCCATAAAAGACAGCATAAAGAGTCTCTCTTTGCCATTTTCCCTGTGTCCCCAAGAAGAACAGAGACACGAAATTCCAGATAAAAGCCCTAAATTTCTCATCTTCATAAAGCCATGATTTTTTATTCGCATAGTTCTGAACGATTTTATGAGAAGGACTCTTTGGAAGGTTTGGTTGTTCTGAGGTGTAACAAACACAGTAGTAATGATGGAGTAAAAATGGTAGGAAAGGAATTGTGATTCAGTGCTGAACAAGTGCTTTCACTGTTATAGAGCCACAAACTACTTCATCTTAAAATAATTTCAGATAGCTATTACCGTTTTCACACACCTACCTAGTATCAAATCCACGAACCACTGCACCCATTGATTTAGCTGCTCCTGCAGAAGCCAGGCCAGCGACACCTCCTCCAATGATCAAGACCTAGAACGATACCATCATCATGCTTGAAGAATAAACCAAAACTAGAGCTGCTTAGAAAAGCGGCAGCATTGTACTGATTTCACAAGGGCAGATACATCTCATTAACCAGCCATTTAAAAAAGTACCTTAGGACACAGAACTCAAAATTATTTTTGTAAAGCTGCCTCATAAATCTAACAGTTTAAAAGCTGTTAACTCCTAACTTCACTTATTTGAGAGCCAGATCCTCTGTAGCTAACAGTTCGTGTAAGTTAAGTGCAGCTTTTCCCCTTAATTTTTCTTCTTTTTTTTTCCCCTTCCCTAATTCTACTTTCATTTCTCTTCAACCCAATCCACCTGCAATTTCACTCAAGCAACCCTTTTCTTTGCAACCTCCAATGCACCAGACACCTCAACATCTCTGGCTTTTATTAACTGCTTCCTTGCCTTTCCCCATCTGGAAAAAAAAGGAAAAAAATATACCCATGTATAGCTAGTCTGATGTTTAAAACTAAGCAACCTTGACTAAAGCTCTAATTATCCTATTATTCAAAAAAACCCTGACACTAAAGGTAGTGAACAAAAATTGGTATGGAAGTCACTACAGCAATTTCTGAAGCCTCTAGAACTATCCCCGAGGCAGGAAAAAAGCCTTTTAACACAGTTTCAGCAGTGGTTAGCTGTGCTCAGGAACTCAAATATCTGCCACAAATATGTTTAATTATACATACCTTTGCTGGAGGAACTTTACCAGCAGCTGTGATCTGACCCGTGAAAAATCGACCAAAGTGATTTGCTGCCAGTACCACAGCCTTGTAACTGTCAATTAATGACAAACACATATCAGTATATCAGTATTTTCCTCAGGCTCAGTACAATTCCATTCATGAGAACAATCAAAAGGACGAATATTTGACTATGCACAGGATAAAGCAATTTTAATATTTGACTGTTGAGCACAAATTTAATAGTCCGCCTTTATTAATATCTCTCGTCTTTTTTTTTTGAAACCATGGAATGCAAATTCAAACAGAATGTTTGCACTGCAATATACTGGACATCCACAATGACTCACTCAAGACAATAAAATTTTACCCGAACAATAAATGCAAAACTTGCCAAAAGTTAACTGTGGTCTTTGAAGCTACCTTCAAAGGCTGTAACCTGAAGCTTGTTACAGAATGAAACATGAACAAGCAATTGCAAAATCCACAGTAATTTTGCAGCAAGCACACTGAGACAAGCAAGCACACGTTGAAAAAAAGATACTCTGACCCTAACTCTGCAGAGCTATATGGCTTAGAGCAAATATCTTACACTTGCTACTTCTTTCTCCCCATTTGCTTTGCAGCCAGCCAAGAATGGGTGGCTAGACACCAAGTTAACATCAGTGGAGCTATACGAAAAAGCACAATAATGTGTAATTACGTCTTCTCTTAACAACAGTGCACATTTTCTTGCCCTTTTAACCAACAGTGTTGTGGTTCAAGAGTCCTGTTCCACTCTCTGCTGTCTCTAGCAGGGTCATATAGAGATGTGTATGCTGTAAAATTAGTTCTAATTTAGACACAGCCTGTAGATTTCATACCATTAAATGCATTAAGAACTTCTGTATTTTAATAAAATTATGCAGAATGAAAACACAGAGATGTAACCAAACATGTAACTGGATAGATATACTATTGGTGTTCACAAAATCTGGCACTTTCTCCAAGTCTTATGTTTCACAGACATCAACTAAAAAAAAAATTTAAAAAGCAATAAATAACCTAATAATAGAAGTCAGCTTGACAACAACATTTTAATTCACTACGCTACCTACAATACCAAATGCAAAGCATGAAGATATCTGAGAGTATCTGGGCTTTTGTTTACATCTGTGATGGCAACTGCACTCATACTGAGTGGTGTTTGGGTTAGTTACCTCCCAAGAACATCAGATCTCATCAACAGACAATCTGTGTTCAAGCTGTCTTAAGTATATCTTTGAGCCTGCCCTAATCTAGTTCAGATCAAAAAGGCACTAGACAAAGTAGACCAGGAATTAGAATAACTCCCTTCAGTTTAGAGTTTGGTTTGGTTCAGTTGCAAAAGCCTTGCTCTGAGCTGTTGCAAAACTGACCACAAGAAACTTGTTTGGCACCTTGAACGGTGTCATCCTGCTTGAAATAGCTGTATGAAAACAGATATGCAGAATTGGTTTAGATATATCTAATATCAAAGCACAGGGCTTTTAATTCAGCTATACTTACTCAAGTTGGGAAAAAAAAAAACCACAACCCAAAAAAAACAACAAAAAAGAAGATTCATACCCAGCAATGTTGGCCATGGAGCTAAGTGCATCATATCCCTGAGCAATGGTGACCCGTGGAACCTGATCCATAGCCAGAACCGTAGTTTTTTTTTCTGCAAGTTTTTTCAGGAGGTCTGGATTTTGTGCTGGGTAGATAAAACTAATGAGGGTAGCCGCTGTCTTAAAAAGATCTGCCTCATGTACACCTAGAGCCGAGTTATATACTGGAGCCCTCACCTAAAGAAAGAGACAAGTTTCAAAATTAATCAGAGGAAATAAATCAAAACACACTCCACTTCCTTTATCCCAGTCTGCAGCCTGTCAATTCCTATCCACAAAGTACACAAGGAAGGGTCAAAGGCTGTTTGCACAACTGAACTAAGTAACTGCACTTAACCGCAGCCCACATACTAGAATTAGCTCTAGGCATACTGGTGACAGGGCAGTAAGTCAGCACATAGAGAGGTCCGATGGCCTCTAATCAGCAGCTACCAGCTTTCATGAGACAGCTGCCCAAAACCCCACCATTTTTATGCAAAATGATTACTGAACAGACCTGCCAATTAAGCTGTACAGGCTAAGAATCACTAATCAAGTTGCAATTCACTATTACAGAGAATTTCAAGCGTGACGTCCAGCACGATACTCATCTGGATCTGTATTAACTTCTTTTGAGTTTCTCAACTTGTCTTCAAAAAAAAAACCTACTTAAAAGAGTTGTTCACAAACTAGTTCACAGAAGTTCTATGTTCAATCTTGACAAGATAACTTCAAATAGAGCAGTTAAAGGAAGACTTAACATCAAGTCTAAGGTCTTTTTTCCCCTCAGGACTCTGCACAACGTAATACCTCTCAAGCAGCAGTCTTCCCATATCAGCTACAACTCATGTAGTTACAAATGCTTTTGAAACACACTGTTGCTGTGGAACTGCTGGAGGTCTGACTGAGAAAAACACGAAACTTGCATCTTCAAAATTCCAAGCAACTCTCTCTAGAGAGTAACTTGAGTTGTATGTTACTAATTTTGGAGTGAAAATTAGAGATCTTAGAGCAGGGATCTCATCTGATTAAAATTCAGAAGTAGCCTACCTTGCTCTAGAAAACATAACTACTCTAAGGTAATTAAAAACTTGGTAAGATGTCATCCTCAGTTTTCCCAATGCTGCCATTTACAAATTTATTACTCTTGGTGCAGACCTGAGATATTAAAAAAAAACAAACCCAAAGAAGACTAAAATGGAATCAGTTCTTATAATGGAAATGTTAACTTAAAGGAGCTTAATTTACTGAACTTCCAGCAGACTATATAGAAAAAACCTGACCTATATGTTTCCCTAAAAAGAATGTAATATGAAATATAGTAATAAAGCAATTACTTTGACAATCAGATCAGAAGCCAGGACTTCCTTGGTCCCCTGGATCTTTGCTCCAGCATCTCTGTAATGGTCATCAGAAAATTTCGAAGCTTCTCCAGCACCGGATTCAACCACAACATTGAAGCCTTGTTTAACCAACGCTTGAACTCCAGCCGGTGATAAAGCCACCCTCTTCTCATTCTCAAATATCTCCTTAGGGACACCTACAGTCAGCTGTTTATAAGGAATTCCTGTAAGAGGGCAGATCAGACAGCATTAGTTACACTAAAGATTAATGAATTTATATTAATGGCACTCTCCAGTGTTGTACAAACACATGCAGACATGTCACACTCAGCAATTCTTTCTCCTAAGGGAAAAGAAAGCAGACTGGTATCTTCCAGCAGTGTCAATTACATTTCCTTATATTACACCACGTTGCTAGAGACACCTGTTCTCTCAGGAATCAGCAGGTCAGCACAATCAGCCACACAAGCAGTAAGAAACGTCTGGTGAAGTTCAAACCCATCTGAATTTTTTACAGTTCTAATTGTGCAAATGGCGTTCTGATTTACCCAACACATGGTGTTCTGATGATGATACATTCTACCTGGGGTAAGAAGAATTTAAACACCTCTCTGATCACTTCAACTTCATTTTGAAGAAATAAATGAGCTTCAACAGCCAAACTGCATTTTAACTAAGTATGGTTTCATTGTCTATCAAATTACATTTGTCTCAGATCACTATTAATGAATGAAACTTACGTATCACAAAGTACAGTGACAGGGACAACTACATAAACAAGGTACTCTAAGAATTGCTATAAAATTTAAAAAATGAATTCAGGAGTAATTGAAGAACAATGTCATATCCATCTGCTAGTTCGTTAATTATACTTCTCTTCGATGTTATCTTTGCCTTAACTTGTTAAATGCTCTACTTAGCTGATGAAAGCTAAGCAGAAATTGATGAAGCTGCGAATTTATCAGTTTTAGCTTAAGCTTTCAAATTACAAACACTTAACTTTGTTCATGTACAATTTGTGGGCTTCCAATCTAGTATCTGATTAAACTCCTCTGATCCAATCAAATGTTTAAATACATTATTTACAAATACACAGACTCCAGCACAGTAATCATATACCAAACTACTACAACGCTTCAATTACACTAGACAGCATGAATTCCAGCAAGCAGGCCCAGTTCTGCACCATCTTTCACTGAAGTCTACCCAGAATTTAAACCAAGACTGTGACACTGTGACAAGACACATCTCACATACATCAATGAAATATAACCTGAGCAGCCTAAGCAGTCACTCATATGCAAGGTCAAGCAGCATCAATAAAAAAACCAAAACCAAACAAAAGAAATTTTAAAGGGGAGGGAGTGAAAGGCTTATTTTAAATTACCAATCTGCTTTTAATTTGGCCACTAATACTATGCATTGTGCTACAAAAATTGTACAGATTAATAATGTGTTACACATTTTAGGAAGGCCTCCTTTTCACTCTTTTTCCTGTATTTGGTTTTTAAGATAGAAATAAGCAATACAAAGCCAAAAACATACCACACTATAAGAGCTTTGAGAAACTGCACTGTTTTGATATTTTAAAATCTAAATCTACCTACAAAATAAATCTGGGATAAGGTGCTTAAAGCTGAACTTCTGAAAACGTTTTAGATTAACAACTTTCAAGTTACTGTCAACTTACAATGTTCTGAAAATACAGAACTGTTAGGAACTGGTACCTGTACTTGTCATTCTTCTAAGCCATTAAAAAAAAAACTGATTGAACACATCCAACAAGAAAACAGAATGGAAGACCACCAGCCAAAGAAGTCATTACTTCTAATTATTGTTACTGTTTTAAAAAAAAAAAAATTTAGCTTTTTCTTTGATATTAAACTAATAAAATGGCAACAAGTGATTTGAAGACACAAGTGTTTTGACATTTTGTATGCTGGAGAACATTTAAAATCACTTCGATTACAAGACAAAAACCAAATTCATAAAAACATTTTTCAAAGGAACATAAAGACACAACAGAAGTGGGAGTGCACATCTAAAAGAGACCCACAAGAGTAAAAACGCCTTGCAAATATTTGCTTCATCAGCATACACCACATCTTAGCATCACCATGCAACACAGGGCATCCCTATCACAGCAGCCCTAACCTCTTGAAACCTACAGTAACTGCTGCCATCACTCATACAAACCACTCCGTCATTTGACACCATCCTTCTCCTCATCTCTTCTCCTAATCACTATGTAATAAGGTCTTGCTTCTTCGTTTCACTAAACCAGCTCAGTGGAAATGAGCTTTCTTGTCTCTTAGAAGCAGAAGTGAAACACAGAAGATTGAAATTTGTTCGAATAACAGAGACCAATCACAATTCCTAGAGGAATTAGCTCTAGGCTAGAAGGCAAAAAGCTTTTCAAGAAGCACTGAGAAAGTAAGAACTGAATCTCCTTTTGGCAGTTTTTGCAGCACACAAATGCAGAGGAAGGAAGAAAGAAATAAACTCTAGCATACAGGGAATAGAAGATGACTGCAAATTTGAAGGCACACAGCCCCTTGACTAAAGCTTATACACTAATTAAGCAAAAATATGAGGCGGCTTTTTTTAGCTCCTAAGGCTAAAACAACAGTTGATGCTTCTGATTTCTTTTTGTTTACCTGCTTTTCTGTGGGGTACCAGGGTGGAAGAATGCATGGCTAGGAGGGATGGTACAGGAACATGCACTACACACCAAATGTATTTCCTCATTTCTCTTTCTTTCACATTGTTAAATCTTGCATGCAATCGAAATAGGTAAAAGTTTTCCACATAAAATGTATTTGCACATTATTTAGTAAGCAGAATGATCAGAGACCAGTACTGAGAACCACACCCTCCTCCAATGCTTTGGAAGATCCAATCAAAGATAAACATTTAGCAAGTCTCATTTGCCACTAACCTTCTTTTCACCTCTGTCCCACTACCAAATTTCTAGCAACGAGTGAATACAGAAGCAAACAGACATCAGTTTGCCAGCCTTTGGCTAAAGCAGGTATAGGACATTTTTCAAGCAGACTACCCTGATGCATCACATCATTCAGCACCTAACAAAGTGGATGACTACAACTGCAAAGTAAAGATCTACGTTAAAACTTCAGGAGAGAGTACAATTTTGAAGGAAGCTGTACTATGAACATAGATTTGGTTTGTTGAACTCAGCAATTTCAAAGTCATTAGTTTTGAAAGGCTGAAATCTAGAATTATAAGGAACTTGATTGAGGTTTTATTTTGAGAAAGCACATCTGCTATCCTTGCCATGGGTTTAAAACTGCATGAGTGTGAAGCTTCCAAGTTACCTTTCTAAGCCTCCATGTCCAAAAATCTGTTTAAGGACTCCCTTGAGTACGTTTTAGTAACTAACTTACTACGTTGTGGTATCAAGAACATCTTCCAAAACCAGCCCGAAATACACATACCTTTGAGCACCTTTTCGAGTCACATGAAGATTGTTCATTGAGTAGGAGATACACAGTACTTTTTTTGATACAGAGAATCAACACGAAAAGGATCCTGCCACTACCAAAAGTAGACTAATTAAATTTCACAGGCCTTAGCATCTTAGTATGTAATGAACATAAATTAGAATTTAGAAAAACTACTAATTAGTCTCTTTCTCATCCTGTTAATATAATCTCGATTGTTTAATGAGGACATATTCAAAGCACAATCCCAAATTTCACGTAAATGAAATAAGTAGGTAGTCTACATCTCCAAGGTTCAGAAATCAAACAATTAAAAATATTTGTAAAAGCTATTTTCTCCATTTAACTTACATCCACAAACTCAAGGGTTTCCAAAAGATCCTAAGTTAAAACTATTGAGAAAACTCAGAACATTGTATGTGGAGAAATAGAGAAAAATACAGGTTTTTATCTCCTTAACCTGACTTCAGGAAGTAGTCCATAGCAAAACAGTATCAACAAATACTAGAGACTGACTTAAAGATAAGAGAAAGGAAGAGTTTTCACTATATGCCACATGTTCTGGGATGAGAAAACACGATACACATAACCTGCCTAATTTTTAAGTTACTCTAATCAGCTTTAAGCAAACTATCTCACCTGTTCTGAAGATGAGGACATATTCCGAAGAACAGCAATATGATGTTGGCAAAAAGAAAAGGAAAAAAAAAAAAGAATGGTACAGAAGATTAAACAAACACCTGACCCCTTTTCTTACACAAGCAAGGGCATACAAAAAAACCCAAGGAAATTAAAGGAGAGTATCTATAGTCTATAAATAATGCACAACTTTAGATCTAGAGAATTAGTTGACAATGAACTATTGTAGGTTTCAAAGTTCTGCAGGATATAGAAAAAACCCAGGAAATTTTAAGAAAGCATCATCAAAATAAAAAGGATATTAAATATCTCAGGACAGCAAGGGGTTAAAGTCAGAGAGCTGCAGGACAAATCGATCTCAGTGTATTGGAAACCTCAGAGTCAGTTACTTCATAAGCACTTTTCCATGAGCTTGGGAAAGTTTTGCATCTGCTTCTGAAGCACCTGGTACTAGCAACTATTGAGACAGCTTAGAGGAGCGCTTTTTTACTCCAGTATGAAAATTGGTATGTTTCTAAGAAACAAAGAAAATAGCAGAAAAATAAACTGCAGTAAGAAAAGTATCAGTCCTCCAAGTTTACTTTTCAACTGACTCCAAATCTCTTCACTCCTCAAGCAGCTGTTATTCTTGTACATAATATATCCTGAACTAAATGAAACCTAATCTGAGAACAAAAGTACTAACTACACACTTAAGAACTACTGTGACACTTATCTTTTCAGCAAACTTACTCTTCTTAGTATTACAGTGATTTTACGAAGTGTCACTATAATCAAAGATAATTTCTAAAAGTAAGAATAAAATGTAGTTATTTTATATGCAGTTAAATTTTGATTCAAAAGCACTTAAGAATTATACACAAGCAACAGTACTGCTACTAATTTGTCATTCAATGGCTGGTTTACCCTTAATTTGTCCTCTACTGAATGACAAATCTCATGTTTCCAAAATGAACTATAAGGATAGTTTAATTATCAACCAAAAGACTTATCAAATTCACAATTCTCAGCATTAAATAACTGCACTGCATGAATACTACTCACCCTTAAATAAGAGCTTCCACACAATAGATCTGAAGGGACAGCAATGAATACTTAAACACATGACACTAATCAGAATTCTGTGTCCTTGTGGAAAAAAATCTGTGAAGTTACTCTAAAACCAAGAAAATGCACACACACACAGATGAGCATACTGATTTCAGTAAAACTGAAGAGATTTTTCAGTTGCATGATCACATTTGTGGTCAAAGTCAAATGCAAAGATTGATTCCAAACTTGAACAACAATGGCACTTAGCTGGGACATTTGAAAATCAACATACATCCCAGGTTAACACTCACAACAAAGGCATAATTTGCCATATCAAGACAGACAGATGTCTCTTTCATTCAAATACTTAATACGGGAAAAAAAAAAAACGGAGCATCACAAATCCATCAGTCAAGGCAAAGAAATTCTGGTTTCACCATAAAACTGTAGTAGAAAGCCACATGCTTTTTAAAAAAACATTATCAGGAGCCCTCTGAGTAAAGAAACTCTTCCTCTCATCACATTCCTTCAGAAGCTCCGAAACACTGGGTCACTGATGTGAAAGGACCCCAAAATGCACCAGCCACAACTAGTATTGCCTAAAATTTCATGCAATAAAGGCTTCTCAGTTACATAGTCTAATCTTATGTCCTGTGTTTTCATGATCCAGCAATTTTGTTGACAAACTACACTACTTTCCTCATACTCTAAAACATCTAATGCAGTTACCTACTGGGTATGTTTGGAAGGAACAAACATCACATGTACAATGAGTCAAACTCTCCACATTAATCTCTTACAGACTAAGATGACCCTAGATCTGCAGGTTCTCTAAATTCCTTCAGGGAGACATGACCCATGCAGGACAATGGGTAAAAATATCATTAAACCAGTTTTGTATGTTCTCCAATCTTCTAGCTGTCAGGCTACATGCTGTTTAGAAGAAAGCAAAAACCTGTCAGTTACGATTTTCATACACTAGGCTCACATCATAAACTGGAACCAAGGATGCCCCCCTTCTTTTTTTCATGAAAATGCCTGAACCTATCCATTATCTGCACTGAAATTAATTAGTGCATATGTGCCAACAAACCCTACATGTGAAGATGCAAATCAGAAGTTCTTCAAGGTGGCAGAATGTAAAAGTTTCCTGAACAAAGTTTAGAGATTTTTCAGATGGGGTAATTACAATTACATATAGTCACGCTTGCAGATGGTTTCTGTATGAGGGCTGTATTTTCCCCTGCTTGGACACAAAGACTTGCACTACCAGAACTCATGGGGAACTCAGGCTCTTAATAAAGAAAAGTATTTGTTTAAATATTTCCCTCAAGCAAGGTAAGTGTCAGCTGGAGCTCCGACTCCCCACCTGTAAAAACTATTTGGATTCAAAGCGTTCATAATAAACACAAATACCTTCTGCCCAAGACCTTTAAAATCAGTATAAAATCAAACTGCAACTGACACAAGTATGCTGCTGACAGAAGTATGCTGTTGACACAAGGCTGTTCTTTTTATTTTAACTCATTTCTGTACTAACACGTCTGAAAGAAAAATTCAAGCTATCTTCATGTTTTAAAATAAAAGTTTATTTACTATAGTTTAATGAATTTACCTGGCTTTGGAGCTGCCTGAGATGTTAGCATCCTGTGGGTTCTAAACATTCGCAAACATGGCATTTTTGCAGAATGCACCTTAGGTGGTAAGACATTGCTGAGAAGAGAAGTTGGGCACCCACTAAGAGCAATACGCAGAAGGCTCGCCATTTTGCGCAGACCTCACAGCAGATTCCTTGCCACGTATGGAATTCTTGCTGCGCATGTAAAAACAAAGCAAAAATTATTAATGATACTAGACAGATAGTATGTTAACTCTACAGCCTAAGTACATTTGACTGCCAGTAGCCATGCAATGACCACTTCTCTCCACCTTTACTTTCTAGCTGAAAAAAAGAAAAACAAAAAAAAAACGCAACTTTTTTTCAAACTGAGCCAAAACTAACAATGTGCTCACGGGAGAACCGACTTTCCAAGTTGACCTTCAGATTGTGCTTCTGTGAGTCAAAACCACTCTCTTTACACCGTTGGGCTAAACAAGAAAATCTGGGCACGTGAAAACCTCCTGCGCCCCAAGAAACCAGATAAACACTTCAGACTCCTGGCAGGGTTCCCAAAGGAGTTACCCTGAGCAGGATGGCAGCTGCAGGCGCTCAGCTCAGCGCACTCAGAGGGGCACGGAGGAGCGGGCAGGGGAGACAGGCCGC